>NW_027456867.1:145000-247500 GCF_040206685.1 Ascaphus truei
AATATTTATTTATATATTGGGTTGTGGAACATATGAATCCACATATCCCCACCCTATCCAAGATTTTATAACCAGCATGTACCTACAATTTAGTCAATATATTCACTTATTTAATCAAACCTAATGAATAACTAGCATACATGCTTGTACCAACAGATTTTTTTACAATTATATGTAAGTTATATTCCTAAGGTATGGGTATGGGATTCATATGTTTCTGACTGGGTGACTGGGTGGGGGGTGGGGTGACTGACTGGGTGGGGGGGTGGGGTGACTGACTGGGTGGGGGGTGGGGTGACTGACTGGGTTACTTTTGACTGACTGGGTGACTCGGTGGGGGGGTGGGGAGAAACACCCCGCTACTTCCTCCCGCCCTGCGCGGGCTGCGGGAGCACCGAGGGGAGAGAAACACCGGCTACTGCAGTATCTTCAGACCCGCGCGGGCAGCGGGAGCGCCGGAGAGAGGGGGAAGGATGTATCAGTGTATATATAAATATTTAAAGTGTATTAAATTCCCCCCACCTCAAGCATCTGTCCAAACTCCTCCATGCCCAGATGAGTGCAGGTCTTGTAAATTACAGGAGCTGACACAATTATACAAGAGGATAGAGGAGGAGGAGCAGACGCGCACGCACTCTCACACCCCCCCCCCATTACTTACCCGTGCAGAAAGGGCGGTTTGAAGTCCTGGCAACTCCATCCCGCGTCACAGCCAATCAGCTCTGATTTTATTTATTTTTCCGAGCAGGAGAAAGGTTACTGGCCACGAGCCAATATCCGATCGCAGCTGGCGAGTGGGCGAGTGGGTTTGTCGAGCACTGGTAATTAGTATAGAGCTAAATGTTTCAATAATAATATTATCATAAAAAGGGTCATTTGGTTAAACCCTTTGGCCAAAGCGTTATAAGCCTACGAGCCAACGTCAGAGCAAAGCCGATCTGCAGGTCCTAACACTGACCTGCTGACCCTTTTCCTCCTCTCCCTCTGTGGGGGGAGAATGAGTACAGTGAGCCCGTTCATACAGCATAATGAGAAAAACCTGCCCTGCTTTAATAAGTGGGGAGGGGCACGCCACCAACCTCCAGCCAACTGAGATCAGCTGAAAAGGGGGGGGGGGGGGGAGAGGGGGGGGAGGAGAGGGGGGGGAGAGAGGAGAGGGGGAAGAGAGAAGAGAGGGAGCAGAGAGAGAGGTGTGGAGAGAGGACAGGAGCCAAGAGGGAGGAAGAGGGCTAATGGGAGGGGGAGAGGAGGGAGGAGAGGAGGGGGTGAGAGAAGGAGGGGGTGAGAGGGGGGAGGGGTGAGAGGGGGGAGGGGTGAGAGAGGGGAAGGGTAAGAGAGGGGAAGGGGAAGAGAGGGGAAGGGGAAGAGAGGGAAGGGAGGAGAGGGGGGGAGGGGTGAGAGAGGAAGGGTAAGAGAGGGGAGGGGGAGAGAGGGGAGGGGGGAGAGATGGGAGCGAGGGGAGGGGGGAGAGATGGAAGCGAGGGGAGAGGAGGGAGAGAGGGAAGGGGGGAGAGAGGGAAGGGGGGAGAGGGGGGAGAGAGGGAAGGGGGGAGAGAGGGAAGGGGGGAGAGGGGGGAGAGAGGGAAGGGGGGAGAGGAGGGAGGAGGGAGAGGAGGGAGGGGGAAAAGGGGGGAGGGGGGAGAGAGGGGAGGGGGGAGAGAGGGAAGGGGGGAGAGAGGGAAGGGGGGAGAGAGGGAAGGGGGGAGAGGGGTTAGGGGGGAGAGAGGGAAGGGGGGAGAGAGGGGAGGGTGGAAAGAGGGATGGGGGAAAGAGGGGAGGGGGGAAAGAGGGGAGGGGGGAAAGAGGGGAGGGGGGAAAGGAAGAGACCTGGGGAGATATCAGATGGAGGGGGAGGGGACTCACCGGTTGAGCAGTTGTCAAAGTTGAAGTCCCCACAGAGAACGTCAAACGCGATTATGTCACCGACCTCACTATGCTGAGACTGGAACTCAGACAGCCATTGGAGAAGGAGAGACATCTGATCACAGCGTATAAAACCATCAGCTGGGGGGGGGGAGAGAGAGAGACATCTGATCACAGCGTATAAAACCATCAGCTGGGGGGGGGGGGGGAGAGAGGGAGACATCTGATCACAGCGTATAAAACCATCAGCTGGGGGGGGGGGGGAGAGAGGGAGACATCTGATCACAGCGTATAAAACCATCAGCTGGGGGGGGGAGAGAGGGAGACATCTGATCACAGCGTATAAAACCATCAGCTGGGAGGGGGGGAGGGAGAGAGAGAGAGACATCTGATCACAGCGTATAAAACCATCAGCTGGGGGGGGGGGAGAGAGGGAGACATCTGATCACAGCGTATAAACCCATCAGCTGGGGGGGGGGGGGAGGGAGAGAGAGAGAGACATCTGATCACAGCGTATAAAACCATCAGCTGGGGGGGGAGGGAGAGAGGGAGACATCTGATCACAGCGTATAAAACCATCAGCTGGGGGGGGAGGGAGAGAGAGAGAGAGAGGAGAGAGGGAGACATCTGATCACAGCGTATAAAACCATCAGCTGGGGGGGGAGGGAGAGAGAGAGAGAGAGAGAGAGAGGAGAGAGGGAGACATCTGATCACAGCGTATAAAACCATCAGCTGGGGGGGGGAGGGAGAGAGAGAAAGAGACATCTGATCACAGCGTATAAAACCATCAGCTGGGGGGGGAGGGAGAGAGAGAAAGAGACATCTGATCACAGCGTATAAAACCATCAGCTGGGGGGGGAGGGAGAGAGAGAGAGACATCTGATCACAGCATATAAAACCATCAGCTGGGGGGGGGGAGAGAGGGAGAGAGGGAGAGAGGGAGAGATATCTGATCACAGCGTATAAAACCATCAGCTGGGGGGGGAGGGAGAGAGAGAGACATCTGATCACAGCGTATAAAACCATCAGCTGGGGGGGGAGGGAGAGAGAGAGAGAGAGAGAGACATCTGATCACAGCATATAAAACCATCAGCTGGGGGGGAGAGAGGAGAGAGGGAGAGAGAGGAGAGAGGGAGAGAGAGGAGAGAGGGAGAGAGAGACATCTGCTCACAGCGTATAAAAGTTAGAGCGAGAGAGAGAGATCACAGCATGTACTGTATATGGAAAGAGGGAGAGTGAGGGGAGGGGAGGAAAGAGAGGCGAGAGAGAGAGTGAGGGGGCAGAGAGTGGGGGGGCAGGAGCGTATAGGACCACCCCCTGGGGAAGGGGGGGGAGGGAGATATCTGATTACAACATTTATATGGAAAAAAAGAGGGAGGGAGAGTTTGGGGGAGAGAGGTGGGAAAGAGAGCGAGGGGGGGTGAAGGAAAGTGTGAGGGAGAGAAATTAGGAATATTTTTACCCATAATCCCCTTTATTCTATTACCTCTATGCCAGCAAGGAATTACAATGCCATAATCCTCACTATAAGGCTCCCTGATCTGCTCCTCACTATAAGGCTCCCTGATCTGCTCCTCAGTATAAGGATCCCTGATCTGCTCCTCGCTATAAGGCTCCCTGATCTGCTCCTCGCTATAAGGTTCCCTGATCTGCTCCTCAGTATAAGGATCCCTGATCTGCTCCTCGCTATAAGGCTCCCTGATCTGCTCCTCAGTATAAGGATCCCTGATCTGCTCCTCGCTATAAGGCTCCCTGATCTGCTCCTCGCTATAAGGCTCCCTGATCTGCTCCTCACTATAAGGCTCCCTGATCTGCTCCTCACTATAAGGCTCCCTGATCTGCTCCTCACTATAAGGCTCCCTGATCTGCTCCTCGCTATAAGGCTCCCTGATCTGCTCCTCGCTATAAGGCTCCCTGATCTGCTCCTCACTATAAGGCTCCCTGATCTGCTCCTCAGTATAAGGATCCCTGATCTGCTCCTCGCTATAAGGCTCCCTGATCTGCTCCTCGCTATAAGGCTCCCTGATCTGCTCCTCGCTATAAGGCTCCCTGATCTGCTCCTCACTATAAGGCTCCCTGATCTGCTCCTCACTATAAGGCTCACTGATCTGCTCCTCGCTATAAGGCTCCCTGATCTGCTCCTCAGTATAAGGCTCCCTGATCTGCTCCTTAGTATAAGTCTCCCTGATCTACTTCTCACTATAAGGCTCCCTGATCTGCTCCTCAGTATAAGGCTCCCTGATCTGCTCCTTAGTATAAGTCTCCCTGATATACTTCTCACTATAAGGCTCCCTGATCTGCTCCTCGCTATAAGGCTCCCTGATCTGCCCCTCGCTATAAAGGGGGTGCACAAAGCTTTAGGGTTACCCCGGTATCACAGGTACCCAGGGGGGCATTACCCCGGTATCACAGGTACCCAGGGGGGCATTACCCCGGTATCACAGGTACCCAGGGGGGCATTACCCCGGTATCACAGGTACCCAGGGGGGCATTACCCCGGTATCACAGGTACCCAGGGGGGCATTACCCCGGTATCACAGGTACCCAGGGGGGCATTACCCCGGTATCACAGGTACCCAGGGGGGCATTACCCCGGTATCACAGGTACCCAGGGGGGCATTACCCCGGTATCACAGGTACCCAGGGGGGCATTACCCCGGTATCACAGGTACCCAGGGGGGCATTACCCCGGTATCACAGGTACCCAGGGGGCATTACCCCGGTATCACAGGTACCCAGGGGGCATTACCCCGGTATCACAGGTACCCAGGGGGGCATTACCCCGGTATCACAGGTACCCAGGGGGGCATTACCCGGGTATCACAGGTACCCAGGGGGGCATTACCCCGGTATCACAGGTACCCAGGGGGGCATTACCCGGTATCACAGGTACCCAGGGGGGCATTACCCCGGTATCACAGGTACCCAGGTGGGCATTACCCCGGTATCACAGGTACCCAGGGGGGCATTACCCCGGTATCACAGGTACCCAGGGGGGCATTACCCCGGTATCACAGGTACCCAGGAGGGCATTACCCCGGTATCACAGGTACCCAGGAGGCATTACCTCGGTATCACAGGTACCCAGGGGGGCATTACCCCGTTATCACAGGTACCCAGGAGGCATTACCCCGGTATCACAGGTACCCAGGGGGGCATTACCCCAGTATCACAGGTACCCAGGGGGGCATTACCCCGGTATCACAGGTACCCAGGAGGCATTACCTCGGTATCACAGGTACCCAGGGGGGCATTACCCCGGTATCACAGGTACCCAGGGGGGCATTACCCCAGTATCACAGGTACCCAGGGGGGCATTACCCCGGTATCACAGGTACCCAGGAGGCATTACCTCGGTATCACAGGTACCCAGGGGGGCATTACCCCGGTATCACAGGTACCCAGGGGGGCATTACCCGGTATCACAGGTACCCAGGGGGGCATTACCCCGGTATCACAGGTACCCAGGAGGCATTACCTCGGTATCACAGGTACCCAGGGGGGTTACCCCGGTATCACAGGTACCCAGGAGGGCATTACCCCGGTATCACAGGTACCCAGGGGGGCATTACCCCAGTATCACAGGTACCCAGGGGGGCATTACCCCGGTATCACAGGTACCCAGGAGGCATTACCTCGGTATCACAGGTACCCAGGGGGGCATTACCCCGTTATCACAGGTACCCAGGAGGCATTACCCCGGTATCACAGGTACCCAGGGGGGCATTACCCCAGTATCACAGGTACCCAGGGGGGTTACCCCGGTATCACAGGTACCCAGGGGGGCATTACCCCGGTATCACAGGTACCCAGGAGGCATTACCTCGGTATCACAGGTACCCAGGGGGGCATTACCCCGGTATCACAGGTACCCAGGGGGGCATTACCCCGGTATCACAGGTACCCAGGGGGGTTACCCCGGTATCACAGGTACCCAGGGGGGCATTACCCCGGTATCACAGGTACCCAGGAGGGCATTACCCCGGTATCACAGGTACCCAGGGGGGCATTACCTCGGTATCACAGGTACCCAGGAGGCATTACCCGGTATCACAGGTACCCAGGGGGGCATTACCCCGGTATCACAGGTACCCAGGAGGCATTACCCCGGTATCACAGGTACCCAGGGGGGCATTACCCGGTATCACAGGTACCCAGGGGGGCATTACCCCGGTATCACAGGTACCCAGGGGGGCATTACCCGGTATCACAGGTACCCAGGGGGGCATTACCCCGGTATCACAGGTACCCAGGGGGGCATTACCCCGGTATCACAGGTACCCAGGGGGCATTACCCCGGTATCACAGGTACCCAGGAGGGCATTACCCCGGTATCACAGGTACCCAGGGGGGCATTACCCCGGTATCACAGGTACCCAGGGGGGCATTACCCCGGTATCACAGGTACCCAGGGGGGCATTACCCGGTATCACAGGTACCCAGGAGGGTTACCCCGGTATCACAGGTACCCAGGAGGGTTACCCCGGTATCACAGGTACCCAGGGGGCATTACCCCGGTATCACAGGTACCCAGGGGGGCATTACCCCGGTATCACAGGTACCCAGGGGGGCATTACCCCGGTATCACAGGTACCCAGGGGGCATTACCCGGTATCACAGGTACCCAGGGGGGCATTACCCCGGTATCACAGGTACCCAGGGGGGCATTACCCCGGTATCACAGGTACCCAGGGGGGCATTACCCCGGTATCACAGGTACCCAGGAGGGCATTACCCGGTATCAAAGGTACCCAGGGGGGCATTACCCCGGTATCACAGGTACCCAGGGGGCATTACCCCGATATCACAGGTACCCAGGAGGGCATTACCCCGGTATCACAGGTACCCAGGGGGGCATTACCCCGGTATCACAGGTATCCAGGGGGGCATTATCCCGGTATCACAGGTACCCAGGGGGCATTATCCCGGTATCACAGGTACCCAGGAGGGCAGTACCCCGGTATCACAGGTACCCAGGGGGGCATTACCCCGGTATCACAGGTATCCAGGGGGGCATTACCCGGTATCACAGGTACCCAGGGGGGCATTACCCCGGTATCACAGGTACCCAGGGGGGCATTACCCCGGTATCACAGGTACCAAGGGGGGCATTACCCCGGTATCACAGGTACCCAGGGGGCATTACCCGGTATCACAGGTACCCAGGAGGGTTACCCCGGTATCACAGGTACCCAGGGGGGCATTACCCCGGTATCACAGGTACCCAGGGGGGCATTACCCCGGTATCACAGGTACCCAGGGGGGCAGTACCCCGGTATCACAGATACCCAGGGGGGCATTACCCCGGTATCACAGGTACCCAGGGGGGCATTACCCCGGTATCACAGGTACCCAGGGGGGCATTACCCGGTATCACAGGTACCCAGGAGGGTTACCCCGGTATCACAGGTACCCAGGGGGGCATTACCCGGTATCACAGGTACCCAGGGGGGCATTACCCCGGTATCACAGGTACCCAGGAGGGTTACCCCGGTATCACAGGTACCCAGGGGGGCATTACCCCGGTATCACAGGTACCCAGGGGGGCATTACCCCGGTATCACAGGTACCCAGGGAGGCATTACCCCGGTATCACAGGTACCCAGGGGGGCATTACCCCGGTATCACAGGTACCCAGGGGGGCATTACCCCGGTATCACAGGTACCCAGGAGGGCATTACCCCGGTATCACAGGTACCCAGGGGGGCATTACCCCGGTATCACAGGTACCCAGGGGGGCATTACCCCGGTATCACAGGTACCCAGGGGGGCATTACCCCGGTATCACAGGTACCCAGGGGGGCATTACCCCGGTATCACAGGTACCCAGGGGGGCATTACCCCGGTATCACAGGTACCCAGGGGGGCATTACCCGGTATCACAGGTACCCAGGGGGGCATTACCCCGGTATCACAGGTACCCAGGGGGGCATTACCCCGGTATCACAGGTACCCAGGGGGGCATTACCCGGTATCACAGGTACCCAGGGGGGCATTACCCCGGTATCACAGGTACCCAGGGGGGCATTACCCCGGTATCACAGGTACCCAGGGGGGCATTACCCCGGTATCACAGGTACCCAGGGGGGCATTACCCCGGTATCACAGGTACCCAGGGGGGCATTACCCCGGTATCACAGGTACCCAGGGGGCATTACCCCGGTATCACAGGTACCCAGGGGGGCATTACCCCGGTATCACAGGTACCCAGGGGGGCATTACCCCGGTATCACAGGTACCCAGGAGGGTTACCCCGGTATCACAGGTACCCAGGAGGGTTACCCCGGTATCACAGGTACCCAGGGGGGCATTACCCCGGTATCACAGGTACCCAGGGGGGCATTACCCCGGTATCACAGGTACCCAGGGGGGCATTACCCCGGTATCACAGGTACCCAGGGGGGCATTACCCCGGCATCACAGGTACCCAGGGGGCATTACCCCGGTATCACAGGTACCCAGGGGGGCATTACCCCGGTATCACAGGTACCCAGGGGGGCATTACCCCGGTATCACAGGTACCCAGGGGGCATTACCCGGTATCACAGGTACCCAGGAGGGCATTACCCCGGTATCACAGGTACCCAGGGGGGCATTACCCCGGTATCACAGGTACCCAGGGGGGCATTACCCCGGTATCACAGGTACCCAGGGGGGCATTACCCCGGTATCACAGGTACCCAGGAGGGCATTACCCCGGTATCACAGGTACCCAGGGGGGCATTACCCCGGTATCACAGGTACCCAGGAGGGTTACCCCGGTATCACAGGTACCCAGGGGGGCATTACCCCGGTATCACAGGTACCCAGGGGGGCATTACCCCGGTATCACAGGTACCCAGGGGGGCATTACCCCGGTATCACAGGTACCCAGGGGGGCATTACCCCGGTATCACAGGTACCCAGGGGGGCATTACCCCGGTATCACAGGTACCCAGGGGGGCATTACCCCGGTATCACAGGTACCCAGGAGGGTTACCCCGGTATCACAGGTACCCAGGGGGGCATTACCCCGGTATCACAGGTACCCAGGGGGGCATTACCCCGGTATCACAGGTACCCAGGGGGGCATTACCCCGGTATCACAGGTACCCAGGGGCGCATTACCCCGGTATCACAGGTACCCAGGGGGGCATTACCCCGGTATCACAGGTACCCAGGGGGGCATTACCCGGTATCACAGGTACCCAGGGGGGCATTACCCCGGTATCACAGGTACCCAGGGGGGCATTACCCCGGTATCACAGGTACCCAGGGGGGCATTACCCGGTATCACAGGTACCCAGGGGGGCATTACCCCGGTATCACAGGTACCCAGGGGGGCATTACCTCGGTATCACATGTACCCAGGAGGCATTACCCCGGTATCTCAGGTACCCAGGAGGCATTACCCCGGTATCACAGGTACCCAGGGGGCATTACCCCGGTATCACAGGTACCCAGGGGGGCATTACCCCGGTATCACAGGTACCCAGGAGGGTTACCCCGGTATCACAGGTACCCAGACGGGTTACCCCGGTATCACAGGTACCCAGGGGGGCATTACCCCGGTATCACAGGGGGCGTCGGGCAATTGTTATCCTTTGCTCGGCAGCAGGGAAGCCTTAAGGGTCCTAAACCAAGGTGCCCCAGCACGAATAATTACCCCTCTGTGGAGACCCCTGAACCCCTGGACTGGTAGGAAAGTAGAGAGCTTTACGGGGTACCTCCCTCCTGTGTACTGGCATAGAAAGAGACATCTTATTACAGAATATAGTGTCACCCACAGAGGGCGGCTGTGCCCTCAGTACCACTCACCCTCAGGGGCATGTAAGTGGGTGCAGTTAATGTACCCCACAATGTTCTGCTTCTCCTCAGTGACTCCAACCTGAACCTGGGAGCAAAGAAGGAAACCGATAAGATGCTCTCTGTATTACAAAACCCAGCTGTCTATGTCCTGTGTATAATAAGAGGAGCCCCTCTGTCTGTGTCCTATGTATTAGGGTTATCACTCACTCACTCACTCAGTGTGCTCGGACCTGTCTCACTCACTCACTCAGTGTGCTCGGACCTGTCTCACTCACTCAGTGTGCTCAGACCTGTCTCACTCACTCACTGTGCTCGGACCTGTCTCACTCACTCACTGTGCTCGGACCTGTCTCACTCACTCACTCAGTGTGCTCGGACCTGTCTCACTCACTCACTCAGTGTGCTCGGACCTGTCTCACTCACTCAGTGTGCTCAGACCTGTCTCACTCACTCACTGTGCTCGGACCTGTCTCACTCACTCACTCAGTGTGCTCGGACCTGTCTCACTAACTCACTCAGTGTGCTCGGACCTGTCTCACTCACTCTGTGTGCTCGGACCTGTCTCACTCACTCACTCAGTGTGCTCGGACCTGTCTCACTCACTCACTCAGTGTGCTCGGACCTGTCTCACTCACTCACTCAGTGGGCTCGGACTTGTCTCACTCACTCTGTGTGCTCGGACCTGTCTCACTCACTCTGTGTGCTCGGACCTGTCTCACTCACTCACTCACTCACTCACTGTGCTCGGACCTGTCTCACTCACTCACTCAGTGTGCTCGGACCTGTCTCACTCACTCACTGTGCTCGGACCTGTCTCACTCACTCACTCACTGTGCTCGGACCTGTCTCACTCACTCACTCAGTGTGCTCGGACCTGTCTCACTCACTCTGTGTGCTCGGACCTGTCTCACTCACTCACTGTGCTCGGACCTGTCTCACTCACTCACTCTGTGTGCTCGGACCTGTCTCACTCACTCTGTGTGCTCGGACCTGTCTCACTCACTCACTCAGTGTGCTCGGACCTGTCTCACTCACTCACTCAGTGGGCTCGGACCTGTCTCACTCACTCAGTGTGCTCGGACCTGTCTCACTCACTCAGTGTGCTCGGACCTGTCTCCCTCAGTGTGCTCGGACCTGACTCACTCAGTGTGCTCAGACCTGTCTCACTCACTCACTCAGTGGGCTCGGACCTGTCTCACTCACTCAGTGTGCTCGGACCTGTCTCACTCACTCACTGTGCTCGGACCTGTCTCACTCACTCAGTGTGCTCGGACCTGTCTCACTCAGTGTGCTCGGACCTGTCTCACTCAGTGTGCTCGGACCTGACTCACTCAGTGTGCTCAGACCTGTCTCACTCACTCACTGTGCTCGGACCTGTCTCACTCACTCACTCAGTGTGCTCGGACCTGTCTCACTCACTCACTCAGTGTGCTCGGACCTGTCTCACTCACTCACTCTGTGTGCTCGGACCTGTCTCACTCACTCTGTGTGCTCGGACCTGTCTCACTCACTCACTCAGTGTGCTCGGACCTGTCTCACTCACTCACTCAGTGTGCTCGGACCTGTCTCACTCACTCACTCAGTGGGCTCGGACTTGTCTCACTCTGTGTGCTCGGACCTGTCTCACTCACTCTGTGTGCTCGGACCTGTCTCACTCACTCACTCACTGTGCTCGGACCTGTCTCACTCACTCACTCAGTGTGCTCGGACCTGTCTCACTCACTCACTGTGCTCGGACCTGTCTCACTCACTCACTGTGCTCGGACCTGTCTCACTCACTCACTCACTGTGCTCGGACCTGTCTCACTCACTCACTCAGTGTGCTCGGACCTGTCTCACTCACTCACTGTGCTCGGACCTGTCTCACTCACTCAGTGTGCTCGGACCTGTCTCACTCACTCAGTGTGCTCGGACCTGTCTCACTCACTCACTGTGCTCGGACCTGTCTCACTCACTCACTCTGTGTGCTCGGACCTGTCTCACTCACTCACTCTGTGTGCTCGGACCTGTCTCACTCACTCACTCAGTGTGCTCGGACCTGTCTCACTCACTCACTCAGTGGGCTCGGACCTGTCTCACTCACTCAGTGTGCTCGGACCTGTCTCACTCACTCAGTGTGCTCGGACCTGTCTCCCTCAGTGTGCTCGGACCTGACTCACTCAGTGTGCTCAGACCTGTCTCACTCACTCACTCAGTGGGCTCGGACCTGTCTCACTCACTCAGTGTGCTCGGACCAGTCTCACTCACTCAGTGTGCTCAGACCTGTCTCACTCAGTGTGCTCGGACCTGACTCACTCAGTGTGCTCAGACCTGTCTCACTCACTCAGTGTGCTCGGACCTGACTCACTCAGTGTGCTCGGACCTGTCTCACTCACTCAGTGTGCTCGGACCTGTCTCACTCACTCAGTGTGCTCGGACCTGTCTCACTCACTCACTCAGTGGGCTCGGACCTGTCTCACTCACTCAGTGTGCTCGGACCTGTCTCACTCACTCAGTGTGCTCGGACCTGTCTCCCTCAGTGTGCTCGGACCTGACTCACTCAGTGTGCTCAGACCTGTCTCACTCACTCACTCAGTGGGCTCGGACCTGTCTCACTCACTCAGTGTGCTCGGACCAGTCTCACTCACTCAGTGTGCTCAGACCTGTCTCACTCAGTGTGCTCGGACCTGACTCACTCAGTGTGCTCAGACCTGTCTCACTCACTCAGTGTGCTCGGACCTGACTCACTCAGTGTGCTCGGACCTGTCTCACTCACTCAGTGTGCTCGGACCTGTCTCACTCACTCAGTGTGCTCGGACCTGTTTCACTCACTCAGTGTGCTCGGACCTGTCTCACTCACTCAGTGTGCTCGGACCTGTCTCACTCACTCAGTGTGCTCGGACCTGTCTCACTCACTCAGTGTGCTCGGACCGTGACCCTGACCTCGCTGCGTTCTTCCTGCCCTGACCTCTTGCCTGTTTACTGAACTTTGCACCACTGCTGCCAGCCCGAGGCGAGCACGTCACACAACGCATCTGATCTCAAACGCTCTATTAGAGAGGGTCGGGGTTCCCCACCTCGCTGTGTCAGTCTCTGGAGAATCTCCCTCTCCCCACCTCGCTGTGTCAGGCTCTGGAGAATCTCCCTCTCCCCACCTCGCTGTGTCAGGCTTTGGAGAATCTCCCTCTCCCCACTCCCCACCTCGCTGTGTCAGTCTCTGGAGAATCTCCCTCTCCCCACCTCGCTGTGTCAGGCTCTGGAGAATCTCCCTCTCCCCACTCGCCACCTCGCTGTGTCAGTCTCTGGAGAATCTCCCACTCCCCACCTCGCTGTGTCAGTCTCTGGAGAATCTCCCTCTCCTCACCTTGCTGTGTCAGTCTCTGGAGAATCTCCCTCTCCCCACCTCGCTGTGTCAGGCTCTGGAGAATTTCCCTCTCCCCACCTCGCTGTGTCAGGCTCTGGAGAATCTCCCTCTCCCCACCTCGCTGTGTCAGGCTCTGGAGAATCTCCCTCTCCCCACCTCACTGTGTCAGGCTCTGGAGAATCTCCCTCTCCCCACCTCGCTGTGTCAGGCTCTGGAGAATCTCCCTCTCCCCACTCCCCACCTCGCTGTGTCAGTCTCTGGAGAATCTCCCTCTCCTCACCTTGCTGTGTCAGTCTCTGGAGAATCTCCCTCTCCCCACCTCGCTGTGTCAGGCTCTGGAGAATCTCCCTCTCCCCACCTCGCTGTGTCAGTCTCTGGAGAATCTCCCTCTCCCCACCTCGCTGTGTCAGGCTCTGGAGAATCTCCCTCTCCCCACTCCCCACCTCGCTGTGTCAGTCTCTGGAGAATCTCCCTCTCCCCACCTCGCTGTGTCAGTCTCTGGAGAATCTCCCACTCCCCACCTCGCTGTGTCAGTCTCTGGAGAATCTCCCTCTCCCCACCTCGCTGTGTCAGGCTCTGGAGAATCTCCCTCTCCCCACTCCCCACCTCGCTGTGTCAGGCTCTGGAGAATCTCCCTCTCCCCACCTCGCTGTGTCAGGCTCTGGAGAATCTCCCTCTCCCCACCTCGCTGTGTCAGGCTCTGGAGAATCTCCCTCTCCCCACCTCGCTGTGTCAGTCTCTGGAGAATCTCCCTCTCCCCACCTCGCTGTGTCAGTCTCTGGAGAATCTCCCTCTCCCCACCTCGCTGTGTCAGGCTCTGGAGAATCTCCCTCTCCCCACTCGCCACCTCGCTGTGTCAGTCTCTGGAGAATCTCCCACTCCCCACCTCGCTGTGTCAGTCTCTGGAGAATCTCCCTCTCCTCACCTCGCTGTGTCAGTCTCTGGAGAATCTCCCTCTCCCCACCTCGCTGTGTCAGGCTCTGGAGAATTTCCCTCTCCCCACCTCGCTGTGTCAGGCTCTGGAGAATCTCCCTCTCCCCACCTCGCTGTGTCAGGCTCTGGAGAATCTCCCTCTCCCCACCTCGCTGTGTCAGTCTCTGGAGAATCTCCCTCTCCCCACCTCGCTGTGTCAGGCTCTGGAGAATCTCCCTCTCCCCACTCCCCACCTCGCTGTGTCAGTCTCTGGAGAATCTCCCTCTCCCCACCTCGCTGTGTCAGTCTCTGGAGAATCTCCCACTCCCCACCTCGCTGTGTCAGTCTCTGGAGAATCTCCCTCTCCCCACCTCGCTGTGTCAGGCTCTGGAGAATCTCCCTCTCCCCACTCCCCACCTCGCTGTGTCAGGCTCTGGAGAATCTCCCTCTCCCCACCTCGCTGTGTCAGTCTCGGGAGAATCTCCCTCTCCCCACCTCGCTGTGTCAGGCTCTGGAGAATCTCCCTCTCCCCACCTCGCTGTGTCAGGCTCTGGAGAATCTCCCTCTCCCCACCTCGCTGTGTCAGGCTCTGGAGAATCTCCCTCTCCCCACTCCCCACCTCGCTGTGTCAGTCTCTGGAGAATCTCCCCACCTCGCTGTGTCAGTCTCTGGAGAATCTCCCACTCCCCACCTCGCTGTGTCAGGCTCTGGAGAATCTCCCTCTCCCCACCTCGCTGTGTCAGGCTCTGGAGAATCTCCCTCTCCCCACTCCCCACCTCGCTGTGTCAGGCTCTGGAGAATCTCCCTCTCCCTACCTCGCTGTGTCAGGCTCTGGAGAATCTCCCTCTCCCCACTCCCCACCTCGCTGTGTCAGGCTCTGGAGAATCTCCCTCTCCCCACCTCGCTGTGTCAGGCTCTGGAGAATCTCCCTCTCCCCACCTCGCTGTGTCAGGCTCTGGAGAATCTCCCTCTCCCCACCTCGCTGTGTCAGGCTCTGGAGAATCTCCCCTCCCCCCACCTCGCTGTGTCAGTCTCTGGAGAATCTCCCTCTCCCCACCTCGCTGTGTCAGGCTCTGGAGAATCTCCCTCTCCCCACCTCGCTGTGTCAGTCTCTGGAGAATCTCCCTCTCCCCACCTCGCTGAGTCAGGCTCTGGAGAATCTCCCTCTCCCCACCTCGCTGTGTCAGTCTCTGGAGAATCTCCCTCTCCCCACCTCGCTGTGTCAGACTCTGGAGAATCTCCCCTCCCCCCACCTCGCTGTGTCAGTCTCTGGAGAATCTCCCTCTCCCCACCTCGCTGTGTCAGGCTCTGGAGAATCTCCCTCTCCCCACCTCGCTGTGTCAGGCTCTGGAGAATCTCCCTCTCCCCACCTCGCTGTGTCAGTCTCTGGAGAATCTCCCCCTCCCCACCTCGCTGTGTCAGGCTCTGGAGAATCTCCCTCTCCCCACCTCGCTGTGTCAGGCTCTGGAGAATCTCCCTCTCCCCACTCCCCACCTCGCTGTGTCAGTCTCTGGAGAATCTCCCTCTCCCCACCTCGCTGTGTCAGGCTCTGGAGAATCTCCCTCTCCCCACTCCCCACCTCGCTGTGTCAGTCTCTGGAGAATCTCCCTCTCCCCACCTCGCTGTGTCAGTCTCTGGAGAATCTCCCTCTCCCCACCTCGCTGTGTCAGGCTCTGGAGAATCTCCCTCTCCCCACCTCGCTGTGTCAGGCTCTGGAGAATCTCCCTCTCCCCACCTCGCTGTGTCAGGCTCTGGAGAATCTCCCTCTCCCCACCTCGCTGTGTCAGGCTCTGGAGAATCTCCCCCTCCCCACCTCGCTGTGTAAGGCTCTGGAGAATCTCCCTCTCCCCACCTCGCTGTGTCAGGCTCTGGAGAATCTCCCTCTCCCCACCTCGCTGTGTAAGGCTGTGGAGAATCTCCCTCTCCCCACCTCGCTGTGTAAGGCTGTGGAGAATCTCCCTCTCCCCACCTCGCTGTGTCAGGCTCTAGAGAATCTCCCCACTCCCCACCTCGCTGTGTCAGTCTCTGGAGAATCTCCCTCTCCCCACCTCGCTGTGTCAGGCTCTGGAGAATCTCCCTCTCCCCACTCCCCACCTCGCTGTGTCAGTCTCTGGAGAATCTCCCTCTCCCCACCTCGCTGTGTCAGTCTCTGGAGAATCTCCCTCTCCCCACCTCGCTGTGTCAGTCTCTGGAGAATCTCCCTCTCCCCACCTCGCTGTGTCAGGCTCTGGAGAATCTCCCTCTCCCCACCTCGCTGTGTAAGGCTCTGGAGAATCTCCCTCTCCCCACCTCGCTGTGTAAGGCTCTGGAGAATCTCCCTCTCCCCACCTCGCTGTGTCAGGCTCTAGAGAATCTCCCCACTCCCCACCTCGCTGTGTCAGGCTCTGGAGAATCTCCCTCTCCCCACCTCGCTGTGTCAGTCTCTGGAGAATCTCCCTCTCCCCACCTCGCTGTGTCAGGCTCTGGAGAATCTCCCTCTCCCCACTCCCCACCTCGCTGTGTCAGTCTCTGGAGAATCTCCCTCTCCCCACCTCGCTGTGTCAGGCTCTGGAGAATTTCCCTCTCCCCACCTCGCTGTGTCAGGCTCTGGAGAATCTCCCTCTCCCCACCTCGCTGTGTCAGGCTCTGGAGAATCTCCCTCTCCCCACCTCGCTGTGTCAGTCTCTGGAGAATCTCCCTCTCCCCACCTCGCTGTGTCAGGCTCTGGAGAATCTCCCTCTCCCCACTCCCCACCTCGCTGTGTCAGTCTCTGGAGAATCTCCCTCTCCCCACCTCGCTGTGTCAGGCTCTGGAGAATCTCCCTCTCTCCACCTCGCTGTGTCAGTCTCTGGAGAATCTCCCCCTCCCCACCTCGCTGTGTCAGGCTCTGGAGAATCTCCCTCTCCCCACCTCGCTGTGTCAGGCTCTGGAGAATCTCCCTCTCCCCACTCCCCACCTCGCTGTGTCAGTCTCTGGAGAATCTCCCTCTCCCCACCTCGCTGTGTCAGGCTCTGGAGAATCTCCCTCTCCCCACTCCCCACCTCGCTGTGTCAGTCTCTGGAGAATCTCCCTCTCCCCACCTCGCTGTGTCAGTCTCTGGAGAATCTCCCTCTCCCCACCTCGCTGTGTCAGTCTCTGGAGAATCTCCCTCTCCCCACCTCGCTGTGTCAGGCTCTGGAGAATCTCCCTCTCCCCACCTCGCTGTGTCAGGCTCTGGAGAATCTCCCTCTCCCCACCTCGCTGTGTCAGGCTCTGGAGAATCTCCCCCTCCCCACCTCGCTGTGTCAGGCTCTGGAGAATCTCCCTCTCCCCACCTCGCTGTGTCAGGCTCTGGAGAATCTCCCTCTCCCCACCTCGCTGTGTAAGGCTGTGGAGAATCTCCCTCTCCCCACCTCGCTGTGTAAGGCTGTGGAGAATCTCCCTCTCCCCACCTCGCTGTGTCAGGCTCTAGAGAATCTCCCCACTCCCCACCTCGCTGTGTCAGTCTCTGGAGAATCTCCCTCTCCCCACCTCGCTGTGTCAGGCTCTGGAGAATCTCCCTCTCCCCACTCCCCACCTCGCTGTGTCAGTCTCTGGAGAATCTCCCCCTCCCCACCTCACTGTGTCAGGCTCTGGAGAATCTCTCTCTCCCCACTCCCCACCTCGCTGTGTCAGTCTCTGGAGAATCTCCCTCTCCCCACCTCGCTGTGTCAGTCTCTGGAGAATCTCCCTCTCCCCACCTCGCTGTGTCAGTCTCTGGAGAATCTCCCTCTCCCCACCTCGCTGTGTCAGGCTCTGGAGAATCTCCCTCTCCCCACCTCGCTGTGTAAGGCTCTGGAGAATCTCCCTCTCCCCACCTCGCTGTGTAAGGCTCTGGAGAATCTCCCTCTCCCCACCTCGCTGTGTCAGGCTCTAGAGAATCTCCCCACTCCCCACCTCGCTGTGTCAGGCTCTGGAGAATCTCCCTCTCCCCACCTCGCTGTGTCAGTCTCTGGAGAATCTCCCTCTCCCCACCTCGCTGTGTCAGGCTCTGGAGAATCTCCCTCTCCCCACTCCCCACCTCGCTGTGTCAGTCTCTGGAGAATCTCCCACTCCCCACCTCGCTGTGTCAGGCTCTGGAGAATTTCCCTCTCCCCACCTCGCTGTGTCAGGCTCTGGAGAATCTCCCTCTCCCCACCTCGCTGTGTCAGGCTCTGGAGAATCTCCCTCTCCCCACCTCGCTGTGTCAGTCTCTGGAGAATCTCCCTCTCCCCACCTCGCTGTGTCAGGCTCTGGAGAATCTCCCTCTCCCCACTCCCCACCTCGCTGTGTCAGTCTCTGGAGAATCTCCCTCTCCCCACCTCGCTGTGTCAGTCTCTGGAGAATCTCCCACTCCCCACCTCGCTGTGTCAGTCTCTGGAGAATCTCCCTCTCCCCACCTCGCTGTGTCAGGCTCTGGAGAATCTCCCTCTCCCCACTCCCCACCTCGCTGTGTCAGGCTCTGGAGAATCTCCCTCTCCCCACCTCGCTGTGTCAGTCTCGGGAGAATCTCCCTCTCCCCACCTCGCTGTGTCAGGCTCTGGAGAATCTCCCTCTCCCGACCTCGCTGTGTCAGGCTCTGGAGAATCTCCCTCTCCCCACCTCGCTGTGTCAGGCTCTGGAGAATCTCCCTCTCCCCACTCCCCACCTCGCTGTGTCAGTCTCTGGAGAATCTCCCCACCTCGCTGTGTCAGTCTCTGGAGAATCTCCCACTCCCCACCTCGCTGTGTCAGGCTCTGGAGAATCTCCCTCTCCCCACCTCGCTGTGTCAGGCTCTGGAGAATCTCCCTCTCCCCACTCCCCACCTCGCTGTGTCAGGCTCTGGAGAATCTCCCTCTCCCTACCTCGCTGTGTCAGGCTCTGGAGAATCTCCCTCTCCCCACTCCCCACCTCGCTGTGTCAGGCTCTGGAGAATCTCCCTCTCCCCACCTCGCTGTGTCAGGCTCTGGAGAATCTCCCTCTCCCCACCTCGCTGTGTCAGGCTCTGGAGAATCTCCCTCTCCCCACCTCGCTGTGTCAGGCTCTGGAGAATCTCCCCTCCCCCCACCTCGCTGTGTCAGTCTCTGGAGAATCTCCCTCTCCCCACCTCGCTGTGTCAGGCTCTGGAGAATCTCCCTCTCCCCACCTCGCTGTGTCAGTCTCTGGAGAATCTCCCTCTCCCCACCTCGCTGTGTCAGGCTCTGGAGAATCTCCCTCTCCCCACCTCGCTGTGTCAGTCTCTGGAGAATCTCCCTCTCCCCACCTCGCTGTGTCAGTCTCTGGAGAATCTCCCCTCCCCCCACCTCGCTGTGTCAGTCTCTGGAGAATCTCCCTCTCCCCACCTCGCTGTGTCAGGCTCTGGAGAATCTCCCTCTCCCCACCTCGCTGTGTCAGGCTCTGGAGAATCTCCCTCTCCCCACCTCGCTGTGTCAGTCTCTGGAGAATCTCCCCCTCCCCACCTCGCTGTGTCAGGCTCTGGAGAATCTCCCTCTCCCCACCTCGCTGTGTCAGGCTCTGGAGAATCTCCCTCTCCCCACTCCCCACCTCGCTGTGTCAGTCTCTGGAGAATCTCCCTCTCCCCACCTCGCTGTGTCAGGCTCTGGAGAATCTCCCTCTCCCCACTCCCCACCTCGCTGTGTCAGTCTCTGGACAATCTCCCTCTCCCCACCTCGCTGTGTCAGTCTCTGGAGAATCTCCCTCTCCCCACCTCGCTGTGTCAGGCTCTGGAGAATCTCCCTCTCCCCACCTCGCTGTGTCAGGCTCTGGAGAATCTCCCTCTCCCCACCTCGCTGTGTCAGGCTCTGGAGAATCTCCCCCTCCCCACCTCGCTGTGTAAGGCTCTGGAGAATCTCCCTCTCCCCACCTCGCTGTGTCAGGCTCTGGAGAATCTCCCTCTCCCCACCTCGCTGTGTAAGGCTCTGGAGAATCTCCCTCTCCCCACCTTGCTGTGTAAGGCTCTGGAGAATCTCCCTCTCCCCACCTCGCTGTGTCAGGCTCTAGAGAATCTCCCCACTCCCCACCTCGCTGTGTCAGTCTCTGGAGAATCTCCCTCTCCCCACCTCGCTGTGTCAGTCTCTGGAGAATCTCCCTCTCCCCACCTCGCTGTGTCAGGCTCTGGAGAATCTCCCTCTCCCCACTCCCCACCTCGCTGTGTCAGTCTCTGGAGAATCTCCCCCTCCCCACCTCGCTGTGTCAGGCTCTGGAGAATCTCTCTCTCCGCACTCCCCACCTCGCTGTGTCAGTCTCTGGAGAATCTCCCTCTCCCCACCTCGCTGTGTCAGTCTCTGGAGAATCTCCCTCTCCCCACCTCGCTGTGTCAGTCTCTGGAGAATCTCCCTCTCCCCACTCCCCACCTCGCTGTGTCAGTATCTGGAGAATCTCCCCCTCCCCACCTCGCTGTGTCAGGCTCTGGAGAATCTCCCTCTCCCCACCTCGCTGTGTCAGGCTCTGGAGAATCTCCATCTCCCCACCTCGCTGTGTCAGGCTCTGGAGAATCTCCCTCTCCCCACCTCGCTGTGTCAGTCTCTGGAGAATCTCCCTCTCCCCACCTCGCTGTATCAGTCTCTGGAGAATCTCCCTCTCCCCACCTCGCTGTGTCAGTCTCTGGAGAATCTCCATCTCCCCACCTCGCTGTGTCAGTCTCTGGAGAATCTCCCTCTCCCCACCTCGCTGTGTCAGGCTCTGGAGAATCTCCCTCTCCCCACCTTGCTGTGTCAGTCTTTGGAGAATCTCCCTCTCCCCACCTCGCTGTGTCAGTCTCTGGAGAATCTCCCTCTCCCCACCTCGCTGTGTCAGGCTCTGGAGAATCTCCCTCCCCACCTCGCTGTGTCAGGCTCTGGAGAATCTCCCTCTCCCCACTCCCCAACTCGCTGTGTCAGTCTCTGGAGAATCTCCCTCTCCCCACCTCGCTGTGTCAGGCTCTGGAGAATCTCCCTCTCCCCACCTCGCTGTGTCAGGCTCTGGAGAATCTCCCTCTCCCCACCTCGCTGTGTCAGGCTATAGAGAATCTCCCTCTCCCCACCTCGCTGTGTCAGGCTCTGGAGAATCTCCCTCTCCCCACCTCGCTGTGTCAGGCTCTGGAGAATCTCCCTCTCCCCACCTCGCTGTGTCAGGCTCTGGAGAATCTCACCCTCCCCACCTCGCTGTGTCAGTCTCTGGAGAATCTCCCTCTCCCCACCTCGCTGTGTCAGGCTCTGGAGATTCTCCCACTCCCCACCTCGCTGTGTAAGGCTCTGGAGAATCTCCCTCTTCCCACCTCGCTGTGTCAGGCTCTGGAGATTCTCCCTCTCCCCACTCCCCACCTCGCTGTGTCAGGCTCTGGAGATTCTCCCACTCCCCACCTCGCTGTGTCAGTCTCTGGAGAATCTCCCTCTCCCCACCTCGCTGTGTCAGTCTCTGGAGAATCTCCCTCTCCCCACCTCGCTGTGTCAGGTTCTGGAGAATCTCCCTCTCCCCACCTCGCTGTGTCAGGCTCTGGAGATTCTCCCTCTCCCCACTCCCCACCTCGCTGTGTCAGTCTCTGGAGAATCTCCCCACTCCCCACCTCGCTGTGTCAGTCTCTGGAGAATCTCCCTCTCCCCACCTCGCTGTGTCAGTCTAGGAGAATCTCCCTCTCCCCACCTCGCTGTGTCAGGTTCTGGAGAATCTCCCTCTCCCCACCTCGCTGTGTCAGGCTCTGGAGAATCTCCCTCTCCCCACCTCGCTGTGTCAGTCTCTGGAGAATCTCCCTCTCCCCACCTCGCTGTGTCAGGCTCTGGAGAATCTCCCTCTCCCCACCTCGCTGTGTCAGGCTCTGGAGAATCTCCCTCTCCCCACCTCGCTGTGTCAGTCAATGGAGAATCTCCCTCTCCCCACCTCGCTGTGTCAGGCTCTGGAGAATCTCCCTCTCCTCACCTCGCTGTGTCAGGCTCTGGAGAATCTCCCTCTCCCCACCTCGCTGTGTAAGGCTCTGGAGAATCTCCCTCTCCCCACCTCGCTGTGTAAGGCTCTGGAGAATCTCCCTCTCCCCACCTCGCTGTGTCAGGCTCTAGAGAATCTCCCCACTCCCCACCTCGCTGTGTCAGGCTCTGGAGAATCTCCCTCTCCCCACCTCGCTGTGTCAGTCTCTGGAGAATCTCCCTCTCCCCACCTCGCTGTGTCAGGCTCTGGAGAATCTCCCTCTCCCCACTCCCCACCTCGCTGTGTCAGTCTCTGGAGAATCTCCCACTCCCCACCTCGCTGTGTCAGGCTCTGGAGAATTTCCCTCTCCCCACCTCGCTGTGTCAGGCTCTGGAGAATCTCCCTCTCCCCACCTCGCTGTGTCAGGCTCTGGAGAATCTCCCTCTCCCCACCTCGCTGTGTCAGTCTCTGGAGAATCTCCCTCTCCCCACCTCGCTGTGTCAGGCTCTGGAGAATCTCCCTCTCCCCACTCCCCACCTCGCTGTGTCAGTCTCTGGAGAATCTCCCTCTCCCCACCTCGCTGTGTCAGTCTCTGGAGAATCTCCCACTCCCCACCTCGCTGTGTCAGTCTCTGGAGAATCTCCCTCTCCCCACCTCGCTGTGTCAGGCTCTGGAGAATCTCCCTCTCCCCACTCCCCACCTCGCTGTGTCAGGCTCTGGAGAATCTCCCTCTCCCCACCTCGCTGTGTCAGTCTCGGGAGAATCTCCCTCTCCCCACCTCGCTGTGTCAGGCTCTGGAGAATCTCCCTCTCCCGACCTCGCTGTGTCAGGCTCTGGAGAATCTCCCTCTCCCCACCTCGCTGTGTCAGGCTCTGGAGAATCTCCCTCTCCCCACTCCCCACCTCGCTGTGTCAGTCTCTGGAGAATCTCCCCACCTCGCTGTGTCAGTCTCTGGAGAATCTCCCACTCCCCACCTCGCTGTGTCAGGCTCTGGAGAATCTCCCTCTCCCCACCTCGCTGTGTCAGGCTCTGGAGAATCTCCCTCTCCCCACTCCCCACCTCGCTGTGTCAGGCTCTGGAGAATCTCCCTCTCCCTACCTCGCTGTGTCAGGCTCTGGAGAATCTCCCTCTCCCCACTCCCCACCTCGCTGTGTCAGGCTCTGGAGAATCTCCCTCTCCCCACCTCGCTGTGTCAGGCTCTGGAGAATCTCCCTCTCCCCACCTCGCTGTGTCAGGCTCTGGAGAATCTCCCTCTCCCCACCTCGCTGTGTCAGGCTCTGGAGAATCTCCCCTCCCCCCACCTCGCTGTGTCAGTCTCTGGAGAATCTCCCTCTCCCCACCTCGCTGTGTCAGGCTCTGGAGAATCTCCCTCTCCCCACCTCGCTGTGTCAGTCTCTGGAGAATCTCCCTCTCCCCACCTCGCTGTGTCAGGCTCTGGAGAATCTCCCTCTCCCCACCTCGCTGTGTCAGTCTCTGGAGAATCTCCCTCTCCCCACCTCGCTGTGTCAGTCTCTGGAGAATCTCCCCTCCCCCCACCTCGCTGTGTCAGTCTCTGGAGAATCTCCCTCTCCCCACCTCGCTGTGTCAGGCTCTGGAGAATCTCCCTCTCCCCACCTCGCTGTGTCAGGCTCTGGAGAATCTCCCTCTCCCCACCTCGCTGTGTCAGTCTCTGGAGAATCTCCCCCTCCCCACCTCGCTGTGTCAGGCTCTGGAGAATCTCCCTCTCCCCACCTCGCTGTGTCAGGCTCTGGAGAATCTCCCTCTCCCCACTCCCCACCTCGCTGTGTCAGTCTCTGGAGAATCTCCCTCTCCCCACCTCGCTGTGTCAGGCTCTGGAGAATCTCCCTCTCCCCACTCCCCACCTCGCTGTGTCAGTCTCTGGACAATCTCCCTCTCCCCACCTCGCTGTGTCAGTCTCTGGAGAATCTCCCTCTCCCCACCTCGCTGTGTCAGGCTCTGGAGAATCTCCCTCTCCCCACCTCGCTGTGTCAGGCTCTGGAGAATCTCCCTCTCCCCACCTCGCTGTGTCAGGCTCTGGAGAATCTCCCCCTCCCCACCTCGCTGTGTAAGGCTCTGGAGAATCTCCCTCTCCCCACCTCGCTGTGTCAGGCTCTGGAGAATCTCCCTCTCCCCACCTCGCTGTGTAAGGCTCTGGAGAATCTCCCTCTCCCCACCTTGCTGTGTAAGGCTCTGGAGAATCTCCCTCTCCCCACCTCGCTGTGTCAGGCTCTAGAGAATCTCCCCACTCCCCACCTCGCTGTGTCAGTCTCTGGAGAATCTCCCTCTCCCCACCTCGCTGTGTCAGTCTCTGGAGAATCTCCCTCTCCCCACCTCGCTGTGTCAGGCTCTGGAGAATCTCCCTCTCCCCACTCCCCACCTCGCTGTGTCAGTCTCTGGAGAATCTCCCCCTCCCCACCTCGCTGTGTCAGGCTCTGGAGAATCTCTCTCTCCGCACTCCCCACCTCGCTGTGTCAGTCTCTGGAGAATCTCCCTCTCCCCACCTCGCTGTGTCAGTCTCTGGAGAATCTCCCTCTCCCCACCTCGCTGTGTCAGTCTCTGGAGAATCTCCCTCTCCCCACTCCCCACCTCGCTGTGTCAGTATCTGGAGAATCTCCCCCTCCCCACCTCGCTGTGTCAGGCTCTGGAGAATCTCCCTCTCCCCACCTCGCTGTGTCAGGCTCTGGAGAATCTCCATCTCCCCACCTCGCTGTGTCAGGCTCTGGAGAATCTCCCTCTCCCCACCTCGCTGTGTCAGTCTCTGGAGAATCTCCCTCTCCCCACCTCGCTGTATCAGTCTCTGGAGAATCTCCCTCTCCCCACCTCGCTGTGTCAGTCTCTGGAGAATCTCCATCTCCCCACCTCGCTGTGTCAGTCTCTGGAGAATCTCCCTCTCCCCACCTCGCTGTGTCAGGCTCTGGAGAATCTCCCTCTCCCCACCTTGCTGTGTCAGTCTTTGGAGAATCTCCCTCTCCCCACCTCGCTGTGTCAGTCTCTGGAGAATCTCCCTCTCCCCACCTCGCTGTGTCAGGCTCTGGAGAATCTCCCTCCCCACCTCGCTGTGTCAGGCTCTGGAGAATCTCCCTCTCCCCACTCCCCAACTCGCTGTGTCAGTCTCTGGAGAATCTCCCTCTCCCCACCTCGCTGTGTCAGGCTCTGGAGAATCTCCCTCTCCCCACCTCGCTGTGTCAGGCTCTGGAGAATCTCCCTCTCCCCACCTCGCTGTGTCAGGCTATAGAGAATCTCCCTCTCCCCACCTCGCTGTGTCAGGCTCTGGAGAATCTCCCTCTCCCCACCTCGCTGTGTCAGGCTCTGGAGAATCTCCCTCTCCCCACCTCGCTGTGTCAGGCTCTGGAGAATCTCACCCTCCCCACCTCGCTGTGTCAGTCTCTGGAGAATCTCCCTCTCCCCACCTCGCTGTGTCAGGCTCTGGAGATTCTCCCACTCCCCACCTCGCTGTGTAAGGCTCTGGAGAATCTCCCTCTTCCCACCTCGCTGTGTCAGGCTCTGGAGATTCTCCCTCTCCCCACTCCCCACCTCGCTGTGTCAGGCTCTGGAGATTCTCCCACTCCCCACCTCGCTGTGTCAGTCTCTGGAGAATCTCCCTCTCCCCACCTCGCTGTGTCAGTCTCTGGAGAATCTCCCTCTCCCCACCTCGCTGTGTCAGGTTCTGGAGAATCTCCCTCTCCCCACCTCGCTGTGTCAGGCTCTGGAGATTCTCCCTCTCCCCACTCCCCACCTCGCTGTGTCAGTCTCTGGAGAATCTCCCCACTCCCCACCTCGCTGTGTCAGTCTCTGGAGAATCTCCCTCTCCCCACCTCGCTGTGTCAGTCTAGGAGAATCTCCCTCTCCCCACCTCGCTGTGTCAGGTTCTGGAGAATCTCCCTCTCCCCACCTCGCTGTGTCAGGCTCTGGAGAATCTCCCTCTCCCCACCTCGCTGTGTCAGTCTCTGGAGAATCTCCCTCTCCCCACCTCGCTGTGTCAGGCTCTGGAGAATCTCCCTCTCCCCACCTCGCTGTGTCAGGCTCTGGAGAATCTCCCTCTCCCCACCTCGCTGTGTCAGTCAATGGAGAATCTCCCTCTCCCCACCTCGCTGTGTCAGGCTCTGGAGAATCTCCCTCTCCTCACCTCGCTGTGTCAGGCTCTGGAGAATCTCCCTCTCCCCACCTCGCTGTGTCAGGCTCTGGAGAATCTCCCTCTCCCCACCTCGCTGTGTCAGTCTCTGGAGAATCTCCCTCTCCTCACCTCGCTGTGTCAGTCTCTGGAGAATCTCCCTCTCCCCACCTCGCTGTGTCAGTCTCTGGAGAATCTCCCTCTCCCCACCTCGCTGTGTCAGGTTCTGGAGAATCTCCCTCTCCCCACCTCGCTGTGTCAGGCTCTGGAGATTCTCCCTCTCCCCACTCCCCACCTCGCTGTGTCAGTCTCTGGAGAATCTCCCCACTCCCCACCTCGCTGTGTCAGTCTCTGGAGAATCTCCCTCTCCCCACCTCGCTGTGTCAGTCTCTGGAGAATCTCCCTCTCCCCACCTCGCTGTGTCAGGTTCTGGAGAATCTCCCTCTCCCCACCTCGCTGTGTCAGGCTCTGGAGAATCTCCCTCTCCCCACCTCGCTGTGTCAGTCTCTGGAGAATCTCCCTCTCCCCACCTCGCTGTGTCAGTCTCTGGAGAATCTCCCTCTCCCCACCTCGCTGTGTCAGTCTCTGGAGAATCTCCCTCTCCCCACCTCACTCTGTCAGGCTCTGGAGAATCTCCCACTCCCCACCTCGCTGTGTCAGGCTCTGGAGAATCTCCCTCTCCCCACCTTGCTGTGTCAGGCTCTGGAGAATCTCCCTCTCCCTACCTCGCTGTGTCAGGCTCTGGAGAATCTCCCTCTCCCTACCTCGCTGTGTCAGGCTCTGGAGAATCTCCCTCTCCCCACCTCGCTGTGTCAGGCTCTGGAGAATCTCCCTCTCCCCACCTCGCTGTGTCAGTCTCTGGAGAATCTCCCTCTCCCCACCTCGCTGTGTCAGTCTCTGGAGAATCTCCCTCTCCCCACCTCGCTGTGTCAGGCTCTGGAGAATCTCCCTCTCCCCACCTCGCTGTGTCAGTCTCTGGAGAATCTCCCTCTCCCCACCTCACTGTGTCAGGCTCTGGAGAATCTCCCACTCCCCACCTCGCTGTGTCAGTCTCTGGAGAATCTCCCTCTCCCCACCTCGCTGTGTCAGGCTCTGGAGAATCTCCCTCTCCCCACCTCGCTGTGTAAGGCTCTGGAGAATCTCCCTCTCCCCACCTCGCTGTGTAAGGCTCTGGAGAATCTCCCTCTCCCCACCTCGCTGTGTCAGGCTCTAGAGAATCTCCCCACTCCCCACCTCGCTGTGTCAGGCTCTGGAGAATCTCCCTCTCCCCACCTCGCTGTGTCAGTCTCTGGAGAATCTCCCTCTCCCCACCTCGCTGTGTCAGGCTCTGGAGAATCTCCCTCTCCCCACTCCCCACCTCGCTGTGTCAGTCTCTGGAGAATCTCCCTCTCCCCACCTCGCTGTGTCAGGCTCTGGAGAATTTCCCTCTCCCCACCTCGCTGTGTCAGGCTCTGGAGAATCTCCCTCTCCCCACCTCGCTGTGTCAGGCTCTGGAGAATCTCCCTCTCCCCACCTCGCTGTGTCAGTCTCTGGAGAATCTCCCTCTCCCCACCTCGCTGTGTCAGGCTCTGGAGAATCTCCCTCTCCCCACTCCCCACCTCGCTGTGTCAGTCTCTGGAGAATCTCCCTCTCCCCACCTCGCTGTGTCAGGCTCTGGAGAATCTCCCTCTCTCCACCTCGCTGTGTCAGTCTCTGGAGAATCTCCCCCTCCCCACCTCGCTGTGTCAGGCTCTGGAGAATCTCCCTCTCCCCACCTCGCTGTGTCAGGCTCTGGAGAATCTCCCTCTCCCCACTCCCCACCTCGCTGTGTCAGTCTCTGGAGAATCTCCCTCTCCCCACCTCGCTGTGTCAGGCTCTGGAGAATCTCCCTCTCCCCACTCCCCACCTCGCTGTGTCAGTCTCTGGAGAATCTCCCTCTCCCCACCTCGCTGTGTCAGTCTCTGGAGAATCTCCCTCTCCCCACCTCGCTGTGTCAGTCTCTGGAGAATCTCCCTCTCCCCACCTCGCTGTGTCAGGCTCTGGAGAATCTCCCTCTCCCCACCTCGCTGTGTCAGGCTCTGGAGAATCTCCCTCTCCCCACCTCGCTGTGTCAGGCTCTGGAGAATCTCCCCCTCCCCACCTCGCTGTGTAAGGCTCTGGAGAATCTCCCTCTCCCCACCTCGCTGTGTCAGGCTCTGGAGAATCTCCCTCTCCCCACCTCGCTGTGTAAGGCTGTGGAGAATCTCCCTCTCCCCACCTCGCTGTGTAAGGCTGTGGAGAATCTCCCTCTCCCCACCTCGCTGTGTCAGGCTCTAGAGAATCTCCCCACTCCCCACCTCGCTGTGTCAGTCTCTGGAGAATCTCCCTCTCCCCACCTCGCTGTGTCAGGCTCTGGAGAATCTCCCTCTCCCCACTCCCCACCTCGCTGTGTCAGTCTCTGGAGAATCTCCCCCTCCCCACCTCACTGTGTCAGGCTCTGGAGAATCTCTCTCTCCCCACTCCCCACCTCGCTGTGTCAGTCTCTGGAGAATCTCCCTCTCCCCACCTCGCTGTGTCAGTCTCTGGAGAATCTCCCTCTCCCCACCTCGCTGTGTCAGTCTCTGGAGAATCTCCCTCTCCCCACCTCGCTGTGTCAGGCTCTGGAGAATCTCCCTCTCCCCACCTCGCTGTGTAAGGCTCTGGAGAATCTCCCTCTCCCCACCTCGCTGTGTAAGGCTCTGGAGAATCTCCCTCTCCCCACCTCGCTGTGTCAGGCTCTAGAGAATCTCCCCACTCCCCACCTCGCTGTGTCAGGCTCTGGAGAATCTCCCTCTCCCCACCTCGCTGTGTCAGTCTCTGGAGAATCTCCCTCTCCCCACCTCGCTGTGTCAGGCTCTGGAGAATCTCCCTCTCCCCACTCCCCACCTCGCTGTGTCAGTCTCTGGAGAATCTCCCTCTCCCCACCTCGCTGTGTCAGGCTCTGGAGAATCTCCCTCTCCCCACCTCGCTGTGTCAGGCTCTGGAGAATCTCCCTCTCCCCACCTCGCTGTGTCAGGCTCTGGAGAATCTCCCTCTCCCCACCTCGCTGTGTCAGTCTCTGGAGAATCTCCCTCTCCCCACCTCGCTGTGTCAGGCTCTGGAGAATCTCCCTCTCCCCACTCCCCACCTCGCTGTGTCAGTCTCTGGAGAATCTCCCTCTCCCCACCTCGCTGTGTCAGTCTCTGGAGAATCTCCCACTCCCCACCTCGCTGTGTCAGTCTCTGGAGAATCTCCCTCTCCCCACCTCGCTGTGTCAGGCTCTGGAGAATCTCCCTCTCCCCACTCCCCACCTCGCTGTGTCAGGCTCTGGAGAATCTCCCTCTCCCCACCTCGCTGTGTCAGTCTCGGGAGAATCTCCCTCTCCCCACCTCGCTGTGTCAGGCTCTGGAGAATCTCCCTCTCCCGACCTCGCTGTGTCAGGCTCTGGAGAATCTCCCTCTCCCCACCTCGCTGTGTCAGGCTCTGGAGAATCTCCCTCTCCCCACTCCCCACCTCGCTGTGTCAGTCTCTGGAGAATCTCCCCCACCTCGCTGTGTCAGTCTCTGGAGAATCTCCCACTCCCCACCTCGCTGTGTCAGGCTCTGGAGAATCTCCCTCTCCCCACCTCGCTGTGTCAGGCTCTGGAGAATCTCCCTCTCCCCACTCCCCACCTCGCTGTGTCAGGCTCTGGAGAATCTCCCTCTCCCTACCTCGCTGTGTCAGGCTCTGGAGAATCTCCCTCTCCCCACTCCCCACCTCGCTGTGTCAGGCTCTGGAGAATCTCCCTCTCCCCACCTCGCTGTGTCAGGCTCTGGAGAATCTCCCTCTCCCCACCTCGCTGTGTCAGGCTCTGGAGAATCTCCCTCTCCCCACCTCGCTGTGTCAGGCTCTGGAGAATCTCCCCTCCCCCCACCTCGCTGTGTCAGTCTCTGGAGAATCTCCCTCTCCCCACCTCGCTGTGTCAGGCTCTGGAGAATCTCCCTCTCCCCACCTCGCTGTGTCAGGCTCTGGAGAATCTCCCTCTCCCCACCTCGCTGTGTCAGGCTCTGGAGAATCTCCCTCTCCCCACCTCGCTGTGTCAGGTCTCTGGAGAATCTCCCTCTCCCCACCTCGCTGTGTCAGTCTCTGGAGAATCTCCCCTCCCCCCACCTCGCTGTGTCAGTCTCTGGAGAATCTCCCTCTCCCCACCTCGCTGTGTCAGGCTCTGGAGAATCTCCCTCTCCCCACCTCGCTGTGTCAGGCTCTGGAGAATCTCCCTCTCCCCACCTCGCTGTGTCAGTCTCTGGAGAATCTCCCCCTCCCCACCTCGCTGTGTCAGGCTCTGGAGAATCTCCCTCTCCCCACCTCGCTGTGTCAGGCTCTGGAGAATCTCCCTCTCCCCACTCCCCACCTCGCTGTGTCAGTCTCTGGAGAATCTCCCTCTCCCCACCTCGCTGTGTCAGGCTCTGGAGAATCTCCCTCTCCCCACTCCCCACCTCGCTGTGTCAGTCTCTGGACGAATCTCCCTCTCCCCACCTCGCTGTGTCAGTCTCTGGAGAATCTCCCTCTCCCCACCTCGCTGTGTCAGGCTCTGGAGAATCTCCCTCTCCCCACCTCGCTGTGTCAGGCTCTGGAGAATCTCCCTCTCCCCACCTCGCTGTGTCAGGCTCTGGAGAATCTCCCCCTCCCCACCTCGCTGTGTAAGGCTCTGGAGAATCTCCCTCTCCCCACCTCGCTGTGTCAGGCTCTGGAGAATCTCCCTCTCCCCACCTCGCTGTGTAAGGCTCTGGAGAATCTCCCTCTCCCCACCTCGCTGTGTAAGGCTCTGGAGAATCTCCCTCTCCCCACCTCGCTGTGTCAGGCTCTAGGAGAATCTCCCCACTCCCCACCTCGCTGTGTCAGTCTCTGGAGAATCTCCCTCTCCCCACCTCGCTGTGTCAGTCTCTGGAGAATCTCCCTCTCCCCACCTCGCTGTGTCAGGCTCTGGAGAATCTCCCTCTCCCCACTCCCCACCTCGCTGTGTCAGGCTCTGGAGAATCTCTCTCTCCGCACTCCCCACCTCGCTGTGTCAGTCTCTGGAGAATCTCCCTCTCCCCACCTCGCTGTGTCAGTCTCTGGAGAATCTCCCTCTCCCCACCTCGCTGTGTCAGTCTCTGGAGAATCTCCCTCTCCCCACTCCCCACCTCGCTGTGTCAGTATCTGGAGAATCTCCCCCTCCCCACCTCGCTGTGTCAGGCTCTGGAGAATCTCCCTCTCCCCACCTCGCTGTGTCAGGCTCTGGAGAATCTCCATCTCCCCACCTCGCTGTGTCAGGCTCTGGAGAATCTCCCTCTCCCCACCTCGCTGTGTCAGTCTCTGGAGAATCTCCCTCTCCCCGCCTCGCTGTATCAGTCTCTGGAGAATCTCCCTCTCCCCACCTTGCTGTGTCAGTCTTGGAGAATCTCCCCTCTCCCCACCTCGCTGTGTCAGTCTCTGGAGAATCTCCCTCTCCCCACCTCGCTGTGTCAGGCTCTGGAGAATCTCCTCCCCACCTCGCTGTGTCAGGCTCTGGAGAATCTCCCTCTCCCACTCCCCAACTCGCTGTGTCAGTCTCTGGAGAATCTCCCTCTCCCCACCTCGCTGTGTCAGGCTCTGGAGAATCTCCCTCTCCCCACCTCGCTGTGTCAGGCTCTGGAGAATCTCCCTCTCCCCACCTCGCTGTGTCAGGCTATAGAGAATCTCCCTCTCCCCACCTCGCTGTGTCAGGCTCTGGAGAATCTCCCTCTCCCCACCTCGCTGTGTCAGGCTCTGGAGAATCTCCCTCTCCCCACCTCGCTGTGTCAGGCTCTGGAGAATCTCACCCTCCCCACCTCGCTGTGTCAGTCTCTGGAGAATCTCCTCTCCCACCTCGCTGTGTCAGGCTCTGGAGAATCTCCACTCCCCACCTCGCTGTGTAAGGCTCTGGAGAATCTCCCTCTCCCACCTCGCTGTGTCAGGCTCTGGAGATTCTCCCTCTCCCCACTCTCCACCTCGCTGTGTCAGGCTCTGGAGATTCTCCACTCCCCACCTCGCTGTGTCAGTCTCTGGAGAATCTCCCTCTCCCCACCTCGCTGTGTCAGTCTCTGGAGAATCTCCCTCTCCCCACCTCGCTGTGTCAGTCTCTGGAGAATCTCCCTCTCCCCACCTCGCTGTGTCAGGTTCTGGAGAATCTCCCTCTCCCCACCTCGCTGTGTCAGGCTCTGGAGATTCTCCCTCTCCCCACTCCCCACCTCGCTGTGTCAGGCTCTGGAGATTCTCCCACTCCCCACCTCGCTGTGTCAGTCTCTGGAGAATCTCCCTCTCCCCACCTCGCTGTGTCAGTCTCTGGAGAATCTCCCTCTCCCCACCTTGCTGTGTCAGGTTCTGGAGAATCTCCCTCTCCCCACCTCGCTGTGTCAGGCTCTGGAGATTCTCCCTCTCCCCACTCCCCACCTCGCTGTGTCAGTCTCTGGAGAATCTCCCCACTCCCCACCTCGCTGTGTCAGTCTCTGGAGAATCTCCCTCTCCCCACCTCGCTGTGTCAGTCTAGGAGAATCTCCCTCTCCCCACCTCGCTGTGTCAGGTTCTGGAGAATCTCCCTCTCCCCACCTCGCTGTGTCAGGCTCTGGAGAATCTCCCTCTCCCCACCTCGCTGTGTCAGTCTCTGGAGAATCTCCCTCTCCCCACCTCGCTGTGTCAGGCTCTGGAGAATCTCCCTCTCCCCACCTCGCTGTGTCAGGCTCTGGAGAATCTCCCTCTCCCCACCTCGCTGTGTCAGTCAATGGAGAATCTCCCTATCCCCACCTCGCTGTGTCAGGCTCTGGAGAATCTCCCTCTCCTCACCTCGCTGTGTCAGGCTCTGGAGAATCTCCCTCTCCCCACCTCGCTGTGTCAGGCTCTGGAGAATCTCCCTCTCCCCACCTCGCTGTGTCAGTCTCTGGAGAATCTCCCTCTCCTCACCTCGCTGTGTCAGTCTCTGGAGAATCTCCCTCTCCCCACCTCGCTGTGTCAGTCTCTGGAGAATCTACCTCTCCCCACCTCGCTGTGTCAGGTTCTGGAGAATCTCCCTCTCCCCACCTCGCTGTGTCAGGCTCTGGAGATTCTCCCTATCCCCACTCCCCACCTCGCTGTGTCAGTCTCTGGAGAATCTCCCCACTCCCCACCTCGCTGTGTCAGTCTCTGGAGAATCTCCCTCTCCCCACCTCGCTGTGTCAGTCTCTGGAGAATCTCCCTCTCCCCACCTCGCTGTGTCAGGTTCTGGAGAATCTCCCTCTCCCCACCTCGCTGTGTCAGGCTCTGGAGAATCTCCCTCTCCCCACCTCGCTGTGTCAGTCTCTGGAGAATCTCCCTCTCCCCACCTCGCTGTGTCAGTCTCTGGAGAATCTCCCTCTCCCCACCTCGCTGTGTCAGTCTCTGGAGAATCTCTCCTCTCCCCACCTCGCTGTGTCAGGCTCTGGAGAATCTCCCTCTCCCCACCTCGCTGTGTCAGTCTCTGGAGAATCTCCCTCTCCCCACCTCACTGTGTCAGGCTCTGGAGAATCTCCCACTCCCCACCTCGCTGTGTCAGGCTCTAGATAATCTCCCTCTCCCCACCTCGCTGTGTCAGGCTCTGGAGAATCTCCCTCTCCCTACCTCGCTGTGTCAGGCTCTGGAGAATCTCCCTCTCCCTACCTCGCTGTGTCAGGCTCTGGAGAATCTCCCTCTCCCCACCTCGCTGTGTCAGGCTCTGGAGAATCTCCCCACCTCGCTGTGTCAGGCTCTGGAGAATCTCCCTCTCCCCACCTCGCTGTGTCAGGCTCTGGAGAATCTCCCTCTCCCCACCTCGCTGTGTCAGGTTCTGGAGAATCTCCCTCTCCCCACCTCGCTGTGTCAGGCTCTGGAGAATCTCCCACTCCCCACCTCGCTGTGTCAGTCTCTGGAGAATCTCCCTCTCCCCACCTCGCTGTGTCAGTCTCTGGAGAATCTCCCTCTCCCCACCTCGCTGTGTCAGGCTCTGGAGTATCTCCCTCTCCCCACCTCGCTGTGTCAGTCTCTGGAGAATCTCCCTCTCCCCACCTCGCTGTGTCAGTCTCTGGAGAATCTCCCCTCCCCCCACCTCGCTGTGTCAGTCTCTGGAGAATCTCCCTCTCCCCACCTCGCTGTGTCAGGCTCTGGAGAATCTCCCTCTCCCCACCTCGCTGTGTCAGGCTCTGGAGAATCTCCCTCTCCCCACCTCGCTGTGTCAGTCTCTGGAGAATCTCCCCCTCCCCACCTCGCTGTGTCAGGCTCTGGAGAATCTCCCTCTCCCCACCTCGCTGTGTCAGGCTCTGGAGAATCTCCCTCTCCCCACTCCCCACCTCGCTGTGTCAGTCTCTGGAGAATCTCCCTCTCCCCACCTCGCTGTGTCAGGCTCTGGAGAATCTCCCTCTCCCCACTCCCCACCTCGCTGTGTCAGTCTCTGGACAATCTCCCTCTCCCCACCTCGCTGTGTCAGTCTCTGGAGAATCTCCCTCTCCCCACCTCGCTGTGTCAGGCTCTGGAGAATCTCCCTCTCCCCACCTCGCTGTGTCAGGCTCTGGAGAATCTCCCTCTCCCCACCTCGCTGTGTCAGGCTCTGGAGAATCTCCCCCTCCCCACCTCGCTGTGTAAGGCTCTGGAGAATCTCCCTCTCCCCACCTCGCTGTGTCAGGCTCTGGAGAATCTCCCTCTCCCCACCTCGCTGTGTCAGGCTCTGGAGAATCTCCCTCTCCCCACCTCGCTGTGTAAGGCTCTGGAGAATCTCCCTCTCCCCACCTCGCTGTGTCAGGCTCTAGAGAATCTCCCCACTCCCCACCTCGCTGTGTCAGTCTCTGGAGAATCTCCCTCTCCCCACCTCGCTGTGTGAGTCTCTGGAGAATCTCCCTCTCCCCACCTCGCTGTGTCAGGCTCTGGAGAATCTCCCTCTCCCCACTCCCCACCTCGCTGTGTCAGTCTCTGGAGAATCTCCCCCTCCCCACCTCGCTGTGTCAGGCTCTGGAGAATCTCTCTCTCCCCACTCCCCACCTCGCTGTGTCAGTCTCTGGAGAATCTCCCTCTCCCCACCTCGCTGTGTCAGTCTCTGGAGAATCTCCCTCTCCCCACCTCGCTGTGTCAGTCTCTGGAGAATCTCCCTCTCCCCACTCCCCACCTCGCTGTGTCAGTATCTGGAGAATCTCCCCCTCCCCACCTCGTTGTGTCAGGCTCTGGAGAATCTCCCTCTCCCCACCTCGCTGTGTCAGGCTCTGGAGAATCTCCATCTCCCCACCTCGCTGTGTCAGGCTCTGGAGAATCTCCCTCTCCCCACCTCGCTGTGTCAGTCTCTGGAGAATCTCCCTCTCCCCACCTCGCTGTGTCAGTCTCTGGAGAATCTCCCTCTCCCCACCTCGCTGTGTCAGTCTCTGGAGAATCTCCATCTCCCCACCTCGCTGTGTCAGTCTCTGGAGAATCTCCCTCTCCCCACCTCGCTGTGTCAGGCTCTGGAGAATCTCCCTCTCCCCACCTTGCTGTGTCAGTCTTTGGAGAATCTCCCTCTCCCCACCTCGCTGTGTCAGTCTCTGGAGAATCTCCCTCTCCCCACCTCGCTGTGTCAGGCTCTGGAGAATCTCCCTCCCCACCTCGCTGTGTCAGGCTCTGGAGAATCTCCCTCTCCCCACTCCCCACCTCGCTGTGTCAGTCTCTGGAGAATCTCCCTCTCCCCACCTCGCTGTGTCAGGCTCTGGAGAATCTCCCTCTCCCCACCTCGCTGTGTCAGGCTCTGGAGAATCTCCCTCTCCCCACCTCGCTGTGTCAGGCTATAGAGAATCTCCCTCTCCCCACCTCGCTGTGTCAGGCTCTGGAGAATCTCCCTCTCCCCACCTCGCTGTGTCAGGCTCTGGAGAATCTCCCTCTCCCCACCTCGCTGTGTCAGGCTCTGGAGAATCTCACCCTCCCCACCTCGCTGTGTCAGTCTCTGGAGAATCTCCCTCTCCCCACCTCGCTGTGTCAGGCTCTGGAGATTCTCCCACTCCCCACCTCGCTGTGTAAGGCTCTGGAGAATCTCCCTCTTCCCACCTCGCTGTGTCAGGCTCTGGAGATTCTCCCTCTCCCCACTCCCCACCTCGCTGTGTCAGGCTCTGGAGATTCTCCAACTCCCCACCTCGCTGTGTCAGTCTCTGGAGAATCTCCCTCTCCCCACCTCGCTGTGTCAGTCTCTGGAGAATCTCCCTCTCCCCACCTCGCTGTGTCAGTCTCTGGAGAATCTCCCTCTCCCCACCTCGCTGTGTCAGGTTCTGGAGAATCTCCCTCTCCCCACCTCGCTGTGTCAGGCTCTGGAGATTCTCCCTCTCCCCACTCCCCACCTCGCTGTGTCAGTCTCTGGAGAATCTCCCCACTCCCCACCTCGCTGTGTCAGTCTCTGGAGAATCTCCCTCTCCCCACCTCGCTGTGTCAGTCTAGGAGAATCTCCCTCTCCCCACCTCGCTGTGTCAGGTTCTGGAGAATCTCCCTCTCCCCACCTCGCTGTGTCAGTCTCTGGAGAATCTCCCTCTCCCCACCTCACTCTGTCAGGCTCTGGAGAATCTCCCTCTCCCCACCTCGCTGTGTCAGGCTCTGGAGAATCTCCCTCTCCCCACCTCGCTGTGTCAGTCTCTGGAGAATCTCCCTCTCCCCACCTCGCTGTGTCAGTCTCTGGAGAATCTCCCTCTCCCCACCTCGCTGTGTCAGGCTCTGGAGAATCTCCCTCTCCCCACCTCGCTGTGTCAGGCTCTGGAGAATCTCCCTCTCCCCACCTCGCTGTGTCAGTCTCTGGAGAATCTCCCTCTCCCCACCTCGCTGTGTCAGTCTCTGGAGAATCTCCCTCTCCCCACCTCGCTGTGTCAGGCTCTGGAGAATCTCCCCACTCCCCACCTCGCTGTGTCAGTCTCTGGAGAATCTCCCTCTCCCCACCTCGCTGTGTCAGTCTCTGGAGAATCTCCCTCTCCCCACCTCGCTGTGTCAGGTTCTGGAGAATCTCCCTCTCCCCACCTCGCTGTGTCAGTCTCTGGAGAATCTCCCTCTCCCCACCTCACTCTGTCAGGCTCTGGAGAATCTCCCACTCCCCACCTCGCTGTGTCAGGCTCTGGAGAATCTCCCTCTCCCCACCTTGCTGTGTCAGGCTCTGGAGAATCTCCCTCTCCCTACCTCGCTGTGTCAGGCTCTGGAGAATCTCCCTCTCCCTACCTCGCTGTGTCAGGCTCTGGAGAATCTCCCTCTCCCCACCTCGCTGTGTCAGGCTCTGGAGAATCTCCCTCTCCCCACTCCCCACCTCGCTGTGTCAGTCTCTGGAGAATCTCCCCCTCCCCACCTCGCTGTGTCAGGCTCTGGAGAATCTCTCTCTCCGCACTCCCCACCTCGCTGTGTCAGTCTCTGGAGAATCTCCCTCTCCCCACCTCGCTGTGTCAGTCTCTGGAGAATCTCCCTCTCCCCACCTCGCTGTGTCAGTCTCTGGAGAATCTCCCTCTCCCCACTCCCCACCTCGCTGTGTCAGTATCTGGAGAATCTCCCCCTCCCCACCTCGCTGTGTCAGGCTCTGGAGAATCTCCCTCTCCCCACCTCGCTGTGTCAGGCTCTGGAGAATCTCCATCTCCCCACCTCGCTGTGTCAGGCTCTGGAGAATCTCACTCTCCCCACCTCGCTGTGTCAGTCTCTGGAGAATCTCCCTCTCCCCACCTCGCTGTATCAGTCTCTGGAGAATCTCCCTCTCCCCACCTCGCTGTGTCAGTCTCTGGAGAATCTCCATCTCCCCACCTCGCTGTGTCAGTCTCTGGAGAATCTCCCTCTCCCCACCTCGCTGTGTCAGGCTCTGGAGAATCTCCCTCTCCCCACCTTGCTGTGTCAGTCTTTGGAGAATCTCCCTCTCCCCACCTCGCTGTGTCAGTCTCTGGAGAATCTCCCTCTCCCCACCTCGCTGTGTCAGGCTCTGGAGAATCTCCCTCCCCACCTCGCTGTGTCAGGCTCTGGAGAATCTCCCTCTCCCCACTCCCCAACTCGCTGTGTCAGTCTCTGGAGAATCTCCCTCTCCCCACCTCGCTGTGTCAGGCTCTGGAGAATCTCCCTCTCCCCACCTCGCTGTGTCAGGCTCTGGAGAATCTCCCTCTCCCCACCTCGCTGTGTCAGGCTATAGAGAATCTCCCTCTCCCCACCTCGCTGTGTCAGGCTCTGGAGAATCTCCCTCTCCCCACCTCGCTGTGTCAGGCTCTGGAGAATCTCCCTCTCCCCACCTCGCTGTGTCAGGCTCTGGAGAATCTCACCCTCCCCACCTCGCTGTGTCAGTCTCTGGAGAATCTCCCTCTCCCCACCTCGCTGTGTCAGGCTCTGGAGATTCTCCCACTCCCCACCTCGCTGTGTAAGGCTCTGGAGAATCTCCCTCTTCCCACCTCGCTGTGTCAGGCTCTGGAGATTCTCCCTCTCCCCACTCCCCACCTCGCTGTGTCAGGCTCTGGAGATTCTCCAACTCCCCACCTCGCTGTGTCAGTCTCTGGAGAATCTCCCTCTCCCCACCTCGCTGTGTCAGTCTCTGGAGAATCTCCCTCTCCCCACCTCGCTGTGTCAGTCTCTGGAGAATCTCCCTCTCCCCACCTCGCTGTGTCAGGTTCTGGAGAATCTCCCTCTCTCCACCTCGCTGTGTCAGGCTCTGGAGATTCTCCCTCTCCCCACTCCCCACCTCGCTGTGTCAGGCTCTGGAGATTCTCCCACTCCCCACCTCGCTGTGTCAGTCTCTGGAGAATCTCCCTCTCCCCACCTCGCTGTGTCAGTCTCTGGAGAATCTCCCTCTCCCCACCTCGCTGTGTCAGGTTCTGGAGAATCTCCCTCTCCCCACCTCGCTGTGTCAGGCTCTGGAGATTCTCCCTCTCCCCACTCCCCACCTCGCTGTGTCAGTCTCTGGAGAATCTCCCCACTCCCCACCTCGCTGTGTCAGTCTCTGGAGAATCTCCCTCTCCCCACCTCGCTGTGTCAGTCTAGGAGAATCTCCCTCTCCCCACCTCGCTGTGTCAGGTTCTGGAGAATCTCCCTCTCCCCACCTCGCTGTGTCAGGCTCTGGAGAATCTCCCTCTCCCCACCTCGCTGTGTCAGTCTCTGGAGAATCTCCCTCTCCCCACCTCGCTGTGTCAGGCTCTGGAGAATCTCCCTCTCCCCACCTCGCTGTGTCAGGCTCTGGAGAATCTCCCTCTCCCCACCTCGCTGTGTCAGTCAATGGAGAATCTCCCTCTCCCCACCTCGCTGTGTCAGGCTCTGGAGAATCTCCCTCTCCTCACCTCGCTGTGTCAGGCTCTGGAGAATCTCCCTCTCCCCACCTCGCTGTGTCAGGCTCTGGAGAATCTCCCTCTCCCCACCTCGCTGTGTCAGTCTCTGGAGAATCTCCCTCTCCTCACCTCGCTGTGTCAGTCTCTGGAGAATCTCCCTCTCCCCACCTCGCTGTGTCAGTCTCTGGAGAATCTCCCTCTCCCCACCTCGCTGTGTCAGGTTCTGGAGAATCTCCCTCTCCCCACCTCGCTGTGTCAGGCTCTGGAGATTCTCCCTATCCCCACTCCCCACCTCGCTGTGTCAGTCTCTGGAGAATCTCCCCACTCCCCACCTCGCTGTGTCAGTCTCTGGAGAATCTCCCTCTCCCCACCTCGCTGTGTCAGTCTCTGGAGAATCTCCCTCTCCCCACCTCGCTGTGTCAGGTTCTGGAGAATCTCCCTCTCCCCACCTCGCTGTGTCAGGCTCTGGAGAATCTCCCTCTCCCCACCTCGCTGTGTCAGTCTCTGGAGAATCTCCCTCTCCCCACCTCGCTGTGTCAGTCTCTGGAGAATCTCCCTCTCCCCACCTCGCTGTGTCAGTCTCTGGAGAATCTCCCTCTCCCCACCTCACTCTGTCAGGCTCTGGAGAATCTCCCACTCCCCACCTCGCTGTGTCAGGCTCTGGAGAATCTCCCTCTCCCCACCTTGCTGTGTCAGGCTCTGGAGAATCTCCCTCTCCCTACCTCGCTGTGTCAGGCTCTGGAGAATCTCCCTCTCCCTACCTCGCTGTGTCAGGCTCTGGAGAATCTCCCTCTCCCCACCTCGCTGTGTCAGGCTCTGGAGAATCTCCCTCTCCCCACCTCGCTGTGTCAGTCTCTGGAGAATCTCCCTCTCCCCACCTCGCTGTGTCAGTCTCTGGAGAATCTCCCTCTCCCCACCTCGCTGTGTCAGGCTCTGGAGAATCTCCCTCTCCCCACCTCGCTGTGTCAGTCTCTGGAGAATCTCCCTCTCCCCACCTCACTGTGTCAGGCTCTGGAGAATCTCCCACTCCCCACCTCGCTGTGTCAGGCTCTAGATAATCTCCCTCTCCCCACCTCGCTGTGTCAGGCTCTGGAGAATCTCCCTCTCCCTACCTCGCTGTGTCAGGCTCTGGAGAATCTCCCTCTCCCTACCTCGCTGTGTCAGGCTCTGGAGAATCTCCCTCTCCCCACCTCGCTGTGTCAGGCTCTGGAGAATCTCCCCACCTCGCTGTGTCAGGCTCTGGAGAATCTCCCTCTCCCCACCTCGCTGTGTCAGGCTCTGGAGAATCTCCCTCTCCCCACCTCGCTGTGTCAGGTTCTGGAGAATCTCCCTCTCCCCACCTCGCTGTGTCAGGCTCTGGAGAATCTCCCACTCCCCACCTCGCTGTGTCAGTCTCTGGAGAATCTCCCTCTCCCCACCTCGCTGTGTCAGTCTCTGGAGAATCTCCCTCTCCCCACCTCGCTGTGTCAGGCTCTGGAGTATCTCCCTCTCCCCACCTCGCTGTGTCAGTCTCTGGAGAATCTCCCTCTCCCCACCTCGCTGTGTCAGTCTCTGGAGAATCTCCCCTCCCCCCACCTCGCTGTGTCAGTCTCTGGAGAATCTCCCTCTCCCCACCTCGCTGTGTCAGGCTCTGGAGAATCTCCCTCTCCCCACCTCGCTGTGTCAGGCTCTGGAGAATCTCCCTCTCCCCACCTCGCTGTGTCAGTCTCTGGAGAATCTCCCCCTCCCCACCTCGCTGTGTCAGGCTCTGGAGAATCTCCCTCTCCCCACCTCGCTGTGTCAGGCTCTGGAGAATCTCCCTCTCCCCACTCCCCACCTCGCTGTGTCAGTCTCTGGAGAATCTCCCTCTCCCCACCTCGCTGTGTCAGGCTCTGGAGAATCTCCCTCTCCCCACTCCCCACCTCGCTGTGTCAGTCTCTGGACAATCTCCCTCTCCCCACCTCGCTGTGTCAGTCTCTGGAGAATCTCCCTCTCCCCACCTCGCTGTGTCAGGCTCTGGAGAATCTCCCTCTCCCCACCTCGCTGTGTCAGGCTCTGGAGAATCTCCCTCTCCCCACCTCGCTGTGTCAGGCTCTGGAGAATCTCCCCCTCCCCACCTCGCTGTGTAAGGCTCTGGAGAATCTCCCTCTCCCCACCTCGCTGTGTCAGGCTCTGGAGAATCTCCCTCTCCCCACCTCGCTGTGTCAGGCTCTGGAGAATCTCCCTCTCCCCACCTCGCTGTGTAAGGCTCTGGAGAATCTCCCTCTCCCCACCTCGCTGTGTCAGGCTCTAGAGAATCTCCCCACTCCCCACCTCGCTGTGTCAGTCTCTGGAGAATCTCCCTCTCCCCACCTCGCTGTGTGAGTCTCTGGAGAATCTCCCTCTCCCCACCTCGCTGTGTCAGGCTCTGGAGAATCTCCCTCTCCCCACTCCCCACCTCGCTGTGTCAGTCTCTGGAGAATCTCCCCCTCCCCACCTCGCTGTGTCAGGCTCTGGAGAATCTCTCTCTCCCCACTCCCCACCTCGCTGTGTCAGTCTCTGGAGAATCTCCCTCTCCCCACCTCGCTGTGTCAGTCTCTGGAGAATCTCCCTCTCCCCACCTCGCTGTGTCAGTCTCTGGAGAATCTCCCTCTCCCCACTCCCCACCTCGCTGTGTCAGTATCTGGAGAATCTCCCCCTCCCCACCTCGCTGTGTCAGGCTCTGGAGAATCTCCCTCTCCCCACCTCGCTGTGTCAGGCTCTGGAGAATCTCCCTCTCCCCACCTCGCTGTGTCAGGCTCTGGAGAATCTCCCTCTCCCCACCTCGCTGTGTCAGTCTCTGGAGAATCTCCCTCTCCCCACCTCGCTGTGTCAGTCTCTGGAGAATCTCCCTCTCCCCACCTCGCTGTGTCAGTCTCTGGAGAATCTCCATCTCCCCACCTCGCTGTGTCAGTCTCTGGAGAATCTCCCTCTCCCCACCTCGCTGTGTCAGGCTCTGGAGAATCTCCCTCTCCCCACCTTGCTGTGTCAGTCTTTGGAGAATCTCCCTCTCCCCACCTCGCTGTGTCAGTCTCTGGAGAATCTCCCTCTCCCCACCTCGCTGTGTCAGGCTCTGGAGAATCTCCCTCCCCACCTCGCTGTGTCAGGCTCTGGAGAATCTCCCTCTCCCCACTCCCCACCTCGCTGTGTCAGTCTCTGGAGAATCTCCCTCTCCCCACCTCGCTGTGTCAGGCTCTGGAGAATCTCCCTCTCCCCACCTCGCTGTGTCAGGCTCTGGAGAATCTCCCTCTCCCCACCTCGCTGTGTCAGGCTATAGAGAATCTCCCTCTCCCCACCTCGCTGTGTCAGGCTCTGGAGAATCTCCCTCTCCCCACCTCGCTGTGTCAGGCTCTGGAGAATCTCCCTCTCCCCACCTCGCTGTGTCAGGCTCTGGAGAATCTCACCCTCCCCACCTCGCTGTGTCAGTCTCTGGAGAATCTCCCTCTCCCCACCTCGCTGTGTCAGGCTCTGGAGATTCTCCCACTCCCCACCTCGCTGTGTAAGGCTCTGGAGAATCTCCCTCTTCCCACCTCGCTGTGTCAGGCTCTGGAGATTCTCCCTCTCCCCACTCCCCACCTCGCTGTGTCAGGCTCTGGAGATTCTCCAACTCCCCACCTCGCTGTGTCAGTCTCTGGAGAATCTCCCTCTCCCCACCTCGCTGTGTCAGTCTCTGGAGAATCTCCCTCTCCCCACCTCGCTGTGTCAGTCTCTGGAGAATCTCCCTCTCCCCACCTCGCTGTGTCAGGTTCTGGAGAATCTCCCTCTCCCCACCTCGCTGTGTCAGGCTCTGGAGATTCTCCCTCTCCCCACTCCCCACCTCGCTGTGTCAGTCTCTGGAGAATCTCCCCACTCCCCACCTCGCTGTGTCAGTCTCTGGAGAATCTCCCTCTCCCCACCTCGCTGTGTCAGTCTAGGAGAATCTCCCTCTCCCCACCTCGCTGTGTCAGGTTCTGGAGAATCTCCCTCTCCCCACCTCGCTGTGTCAGGCTCTGGAGAATCTCCCTCTCCCCACCTCGCTGTGTCAGTCTCTGGAGAATCTCCCTCTCCCCACCTCGCTGTGTCAGGCTCTGGAGAATCTCCCTCTCCCCACCTCGCTGTGTCAGGCTCTGGAGAATCTCCCTCTCCCCACCTCGCTGTGTCAGTCAATGGAGAATCTCCCTCTCCCCACCTCGCTGTGTCAGGCTCTGGAGAATCTCCCTCTCCTCACCTCGCTGTGTCAGGCTCTGGAGAATCTCCCTCTCCCCACCTCGCTGTGTCAGTCTCTGGAGAATCTCCCTCTCCCCACCTCGCTGTGTCAGTCTCTGGAGAATCTCCCTCTCCCCACCTCGCTGTGTCAGGCTCTGGAGAATCTCCCCACTCCCCACCTCGCTGTGTCAGTCTCTGGAGAATCTCCCTCTCCCCACCTCGCTGTGTCAGTCTCTGGAGAATCTCCCTCTCCCCACCTCGCTGTGTCAGGTTCTGGAGAATCTCCCTCTCCCCACCTCGCTGTGTCAGGCTCTGGAGAATCTCCCTCTCCCCACCTCGCTGTGTCAGTCTCTGGAGAATCTCCCTCTCCCCACCTCGCTGTGTCAGTCTCTGGAGAATCTCCCTCTCCCCACCTCGCTGTGTCAGTCTCTGGAGAATCTCCCTCTCCCCACCTCACTCTGTCAGGCTCTGGAGAATCTCCCACTCCCCACCTCGCTGTGTCAGGCTCTGGAGAATCTCCCTCTCCCCACCTTGCTGTGTCAGGCTCTGGAGAATCTCCCTCTCCCTACCTCGCTGTGTCAGGCTCTGGAGAATCTCCCTCTCCCTACCTCGCTGTGTCAGGCTCTGGAGAATCTCCCTCTCCCCACCTCGCTGTGTCAGGCTCTGGAGAATCTCCCTCTCCCCACCTCGCTGTGTCAGTCTCTGGAGAATCTCCCTCTCCCCACCTCGCTGTGTCAGTCTCTGGAGAATCTCCCTCTCCCCACCTCGCTGTGTCAGGCTCTGGAGAATCTCCCTCTCCCCACCTCGCTGTGTCAGTCTCTGGAGAATCTCCCTCTCCCCACCTCACTGTGTCAGGCTCTGGAGAATCTCCCACTCCCCACCTCGCTGTGTCAGGCTCTGGAGAATCTCCCTCTCCCCACCTCGCTGTGTCAGGCTCTGGAGAATCTCCCTCTCCCTACCTCGCTGTGTCAGGCTCTGGAGAATCTCCCTCTCCCCACCTCGCTGTGTCAGGCTCTGGAGAATCTCCCTCTCCCCACCTCGCTGTGTCAGGCTCTGGAGAATCTCCCCACCTCGCTGTGTCAGGCTCTGGAGAATCTCCCTCTCCCCACCTCGCTGTGTCAGGCTCTGGAGAATCTCCCTCTCCCCACCTCGCTGTGTCAGGTTCTGGAGAATCTCCCTCTCCCCACCTCGCTGTGTCAGGCTCTGGAGAATCTCCCACTCCCCACCTCGCTGTGTCAGTCTCTGGAGAATCTCCCTCTCCCCACCTCGCTGTGTCAGGCTCTGGAGAATCTCCCTCTCCCCACCTCGCTGTGTCAGTCTCTGGAGAATCTCCCTCTCCCCACCTCGCTGTGTCAGTCTCTGGAGAATCTCCCTCTCCCCACCTCGCTGTGTCAGTCTCTGGAGAATCTCCCTCTCCCCACCTCACTGTGTCAGGCTCTGGAGAATCTCCCACTCCCCACCTCGCTGTGTCAGGCTCTGGAGAATCTCCCTCTCCCCACCTCGCTGTGTCAGGCTCTGGAGAATCTCCCTCTCCCTACCTCGCTGTGTCAGGCTCTGGAGAATCTCCCTCTCCCTACCTCGCTGTGTCAGGCTCTGGAGAATCTCCCTCTCCCCACCTCGCTGTGTCAGGCTCTGGAGAATCTCCCCACCTCGCTGTGTCAGGCTCTGGAGAATCTCCCTCTCCCCACCTCGCTGTGTCAGGCTCTGGAGAATCTCCCTCTCCCCACCTCGCTGTGTCAGGTTCTGGAGAATCTCCCTCTCCCCACCTCGCTGTGTCAGGCTCTGGAGAATCTCCCACTCCCCACCTCGCTGTGTCAGTCTCTGGAGAATCTCCCTCTCCCCACCTCGCTGTGTCAGGCTCTGGAGAATCTCCCTCTCCCCACCTCGCTGTGTCAGTCTCTGGAGAATCTCCCACTCCCCACCTCGCTGTGTCAGGCTCTGGAGAATCTCCCACTCCCCACCTCGCTGTGTCAGTCTCTGGAGAATCTCCCTCTCCCCACCTCGCTGTGTCAGGCTCTGGAGAATCTCCCTCTCCCCACCTCGCTGTGTCAGTCTCTGGAGAATCTCCCTCTCCCCACCTCGCTGTGTCAGTCTCTGGAGAATCTCCCTCTCCCCACCTCGCTGTGTCAGTCTCTGGAGAATCTCCCTCTCCCCACCTCACTGTGTCAGGCTCTGGAGAATCTCCCACTCCCCACCTCGCTGTGTCAGGCTCTGGAGAATCTCCCTCTCCCCACCTCGCTGTGTCAGGCTCTGGAGAATCTCCCTCTCCCTACCTCGCTGTGTCAGGCTCTGGAGAATCTCCCTCTCCCTACCTCGCTGTGTCAGGCTCTGGAGAATCTCCCTCTCCCCACCTCGCTGTGTCAGGCTCTGGAGAATCTCCCTCTCCCCACCTCGCTGTGTCAGTCTCTGGAGAATCTCCCTCTCCCCACCTCGCTGTGTCAGTCTCTGGAGAATCTCCCTCTCCCCACCTCGCTGTGTCAGTCTCTGGAGAATCTCCCTCTCCCCACCTCGCTGTGTCAGTCTCTGGAGAATCTCCCTCTCCCCACCTCACTGTGTCAGGCTCTGGAGAATCTCCCACTCCCCACCTCGCTGTGTCAGGCTCTGGAGAATCTCCCTCTCCCCACCTCGCTGTGTCAGGCTCTGGAGAATCTCCCTCTCCCTACCTCGCTGTGTCAGGCTCTGGAGAATCTCCCTCTCCCTACCTCGCTGTGTCAAGCTCTGGAGAATCTCCCTCTCCCCACCTCGCTGTGTCAGGCTCTGGAGAATCTCCCCACCTCGCTGTGTCAGGCTCTGGAGAATCTCCCTCTCCCCACCTCGCTGTGTCAGGCTCTGGAGAATCTCCCTCTCCCCACCTCGCTGTGTCAGGTTCTGGAGAATCTCCCTCTCCCCACCTCGCTGTGTCAGTCTCTGGAGAATCTCCCCCTCCCCACCTCGCTGTGTCAGTCTCTGGAGAATCTCCCTCTCCCCACCTCGCTGTGTCAGTCTCTGGAGAATCTCCCTCTCCCCACCTCGCTGTGTCAAGCTCTGGAGAATCTCCCTCTCCCCACCTCGCTGTGTCAGGCTCTGGAGAATCTCCCCACCTCGCTGTGTCAGGCTCTGGAGAATCTCCCTCTCCCCACCTCGCTGTGTCAGTCTCTGGAGAATCTCCCTCTCCCCAACTCGCTGTGTCAGGCTCTGGAGAATCTCCCTCTCCCCACCTCGCTGTGTCAGGCTCTGGAGAATCTCCCTCTCCCCACCTCGCTGTGTCAGTCTCTGGAGAATCTCCCTCTCCCCACCTCGCTGTGTCAGTCTCTGGAGAATCTCCCTCTCCCCACCTCGCTGTGTCAGGCTCTGGAGAATCTCCCTCTCCCCACCTCGCTGTGTCAGTCTCTGGAGAATCTCCCTCTCCCCACCTCGCTGTGTCAGTCTCTGGAGAATCTCCATCTCCCCACCTCGCTGTGTCAGTCTCTGGAGAATCTCCCTCTCCCCACCTCGCTGTGTCAGTCTAGGAGAATCTCCCTCTCCCCACCTCGCTGTGTCAGGTTCTGGAGAATCTCCCTCTCCCCACCTCGCTGTGTCAGGCTCTGGAGAATCTCCCTCTCCCCACCTCGCTGTGTCAGTCTCTGGAGAATCTCCCTCTCCCCACCTCGCTGTGTCAGGCTCTGGAGAATCTCCCTCTCCCCACCTCGCTGTGTCAGGCTCTGGAGAATCTCCCTCTCCCCACCTCGCTGTGTCAGGCTCTGGAGAATCTCCCTCTCCTCACCTCGCTGTGTCAGGCTCTGGAGAATCTCCCTCTCCCCACCTCGCTGTGTCAGGCTCTGGAGAATCTCCCTCTCCCCACCTCGCTGTGTCAGTCTCTGGAGAATCTCCCTCTCCCCACCTCGCTGTGTCAGTCTCTGGAGAATCTCCCTCTCCCCACCTCGCTGTGTCAGGCTCTGGAGAATCTCCCCACTCCCCACCTCGCTGTGTCAGTCTCTGGAGAATCTCCCTCTCCCCACCTCGCTGTGTCAGTCTCTGGAAAATCTCCCTCTCCCCACCTCGCTGTGTCAGGTTCTGGAGAATCTCCCTCTCCCCACCTCGCTGTGTCAGGCTCTGGAGATTCTCCCTCTCCCCACTCCCCACCTCGCTGTGTCAGTCTCTGGAGAATCTCCCCACTCCCCACCTCGCTGTGTCAGTCTCTGGAGAATCTCCCTCTCCCCACCTCGCTGTGTCAGTCTCTGGAGAATCTCCCTCTCCCCACCTCGCTGTGTCAGGTTCTGGAGAATCTCCCTCTCCCCACCTCGCTGTGTCAGGCTCTGGAGAATCTCCCTCTCCCCACCTCGCTGTGTCAGTCTCTGGAGAATCTCCCTCTCCCCACCTCGCTGTGTCAGTCTCTGGAGAATCTCCCTCTCCCCACCTCGCTGTGTCAGTCTCTGGAGAATCTCCCTCTCCCCACCTCACTCTGTCAGGCTCTGGAGAATCTCCCACTCCCCACCTCGCTGTGTCAGGCTCTGGAGAATCTCCCACTCCCCACCTCGCTGTGTCAGGCTCTGGAGAATCTCCCTCTCCCCACCTTGCTGTGTCAGGCTCTGGAGAATCTCCCTCTCCCTACCTCGCTGTGTCAGGCTCTGGAGAATCTCCCTCTCCCTACCTCGCTGTGTCAGGCTCTGGAGAATCTCCCTCTCCCCACCTCGCTGTGTCAGGCTCTGGAGAATCTCCCTCTCCCCACCTCGCTGTGTCAGTCTCTGGAGAATCTCCCTCTCCCCACCTTGCTGTGTCAGTCTCTGGAGAATCTCCCTCTCCCCACCTCGCTGTGTCAGTCTCTGGAGAATCTCCCTCTCCCCACCTCACTGTGTCAGGCTCTGGAGAATCTCCCACTCCCCACCTCGCTGTGTCAGGCTCTGGAGAATCTCCCTCTCCCCACCTCGCTGTGTCAGGCTCTGGAGAATCTCCCTCTCCCTACCTCGCTGTGTCAGGCTCTGGAGAATCTCCCTCTCCCCACCTCGCTGTGTCAGGCTCTGGAGAATCTCCCCACCTCGCTGTGTCAGGCTCTGGAGAATCTCCCTCTCCCCACCTCGCTGTGTCAGGCTCTGGAGAATCTCCCTCTCCCCACCTTGCTGTGTCAGGCTCTGGAGAATCTCCCCACCTCGCTGTGTCAGGCTCTGGAGAATCTCCCTCTCCCCACCTCGCTGTGTCAGGCTCTGGAGAATCTCCCTCTCCCTACCTCGCTGTGTCAGGCTCTGGAGAATCTCCCTCTCCCCACCTCGCTGTGTCAGGCTCTGGAGAATCTCCCTCTCCCCACCTCGCTGTGTCAGGCTCTGGAGAATCTCCCTCTCCCCACCTCGCTGTGTCAGTCTCTGGAGAATCTCCCTCTCCCCACCTCGCTGTGTCAGTCTCTGGAGAATCTCCCTCTCCCCACCTCGCTGTGTCAGTCTCTGGAGAATCTCCCTCTCCCCACCTCACTGTGTCAGGCTCTGGAGAATCTCCCACTCCCCACCTCGCTGTGTCAGGCTCTGGAGAATCTCCCTCTCCCCACCTCGCTGTGTCAGGCTCTGGAGAATCTCCCTCTCCCCACCTCGCTGTGTCAGTCTCTGGAGAATCTCCCTCTCCCCACCTCGCTGTGTCAGTCTCTGGAGAATCTCCATCTCCCCACCTCGCTGTGTCAGTCTCTGGAGAATCTCCCTCTCCCCACCTCGCTGTGTCAGGCTCTGGAGAATCTCCCTCTCCCCACCTCGCTGTGTCAGTCTCTGGAGAATCTCCCTCTCCCCACCTCGCTGTGTCAGGCTCTGGAGAATCTCCCTCTCCCCACCTCGCTGTGTCAGGCTCTGGAGAATCTCCCTCTCCCCACCTCGCTGTGTCAGTCAATGGAGAATCTCCCTCTCCCCACCTCGCTGTGTCAGGCTCTGGAGAATCTCCCTCTCCTCACCTCGCTGTGTCAGGCTCTGGAGAATCTCCCTCTCCCCACCTCGCTGTGTCAGGCTCTGGAGAATCTCCCTCTCCCCACCTCGCTGTGTCAGTCTCTGGAGAATCTCCCTCTCCCCACCTCGCTGTGTCAGGCTCTGGAGAATCTCCCCACTCCCCACCTCGCTGTGTCAGTCTCTGGAGAATCTCCCTCTCCCCACCTCGCTGTGTCAGTCTCTGGAAAATCTCCCTCTCCCCACCTCGCTGTGTCAGGTTCTGGAGAATCTCCCTCTCCCCACCTCGCTGTGTCAGGCTCTGGAGATTCTCCCTCTCCCCACTCCCCACCTCGCTGTGTCAGTCTCTGGAGAATCTCCCCACTCCCCACCTCGCTGTGTCAGTCTCTGGAGAATCTCCCTCTCCCCACCTCGCTGTGTCAGTCTCTGGAGAATCTCCCTCTCCCCACCTCGCTGTGTCAGGTTCTGGAGAATCTCCCTCTCCCCACCTCGCTGTGTCAGGCTCTGGAGAATCTCCCTCTCCCCACCTCGCTGTGTCAGTCTCTGGAGAATCTCCCTCTCCCCACCTCGCTGTGTCAGTCTCTGGAGAATCTCCCTCTCCCCACCTCGCTGTGTCAGTCTCTGGAGAATCTCCCTCTCCCCACCTCACTCTGTCAGGCTCTGGAGAATCTCCCACTCCCCACCTCGCTGTGTCAGGCTCTGGAGAATCTCCCACTCCCCACCTCGCTGTGTCAGGCTCTGGAGAATCTCCCTCTCCCCACCTTGCTGTGTCAGGCTCTGGAGAATCTCCCTCTCCCTACCTCGCTGTGTCAGGCTCTGGAGAATCTCCCTCTCCCTACCTCGCTGTGTCAGGCTCTGGAGAATCTCCCTCTCCCCACCTCGCTGTGTCAGGCTCTGGAGAATCTCCCTCTCCCCACCTCGCTGTGTCAGTCTCTGGAGAATCTCCCTCTCCCCACCTTGCTGTGTCAGTCTCTGGAGAATCTCCCTCTCCCCACCTCGCTGTGTCAGTCTCTGGAGAATCTCCCTCTCCCCACCTCACTGTGTCAGGCTCTGGAGAATCTCCCACTCCCCACCTCGCTGTGTCAGGCTCTGGAGAATCTCCCTCTCCCCACCTCGCTGTGTCAGGCTCTGGAGAATCTCCCTCTCCCTACCTCGCTGTGTCAGGCTCTGGAGAATCTCCCTCTCCCCACCTCGCTGTGTCAGGCTCTGGAGAATCTCCCCACCTCGCTGTGTCAGGCTCTGGAGAATCTCCCTCTCCCCACCTCGCTGTGTCAGGCTCTGGAGAATCTCCCTCTCCCCACCTCGCTGTGTCAGGCTCTGGAGAATCTCCCCACCTCGCTGTGTCAGGCTCTGGAGAATCTCCCTCTCCCCACCTCGCTGTGTCAGGCTCTGGAGAATCTCCCTCTCCCTACCTCGCTGTGTCAGGCTCTGGAGAATCTCCCTCTCCCCACCTCGCTGTGTCAGGCTCTGGAGAATCTCCCTCTCCCCACCTCGCTGTGTCAGGCTCTGGAGAATCTCCCTCTCCCCACCTCGCTGTGTCAGTCTCTGGAGAATCTCCCTCTCCCCACCTCGCTGTGTCAGTCTCTGGAGAATCTCCCTCTCCCCACCTCGCTGTGTCAGTCTCTGGAGAATCTCCCTCTCCCCACCTCACTGTGTCAGGCTCTGGAGAATCTCCCACTCCCCACCTCGCTGTGTCAGGCTCTGGAGAATCTCCCTCTCCCCACCTCGCTGTGTCAGGCTCTGGAGAATCTCCCTCTCCCCACCTCGCTGTGTCAGTCTCTGGAGAATCTCCCTCTCCCCACCTCGCTGTGTCAGTCTCTGGAGAATCTCCATCTCCCCACCTCGCTGTGTCAGTCTCTGGAGAATCTCCCTCTCCCCACCTCGCTGTGTCAGGCTCTGGAGAATCTCCCTCTCCCCACCTCGCTGTGTCAGTCTCTGGAGAATCTCCCTCTCCCCACCTCGCTGTGTCAGGCTCTGGAGAATCTCCCTCTCCCCACCTCGCTGTGTCAGGCTCTGGAGAATCTCCCTCTCCCCACCTCGCTGTGTCAGTCAATGGAGAATCTCCCTCTCCCCACCTCGCTGTGTCAGGCTCTGGAGAATCTCCCTCTCCTCACCTCGCTGTGTCAGGCTCTGGAGAATCTCCCTCTCCCCACCTCGCTGTGTCAGGCTCTGGAGAATCTCCCTCTCCCCACCTCGCTGTGTCAGTCTCTGGAGAATCTCCCTCTCCCCACCTCGCTGTGTCAGTCTCTGGAGAATCTCCCTCTCCCCACCTCGCTGTGTCAGGCTCTGGAGAATCTCCCCACTCCCCACCTCGCTGTGTCAGTCTCTGGAGAATCTCCCTCTCCCCACCTCGCTGTGTCAGTCTCTGGAGAATCTCCCTCTCCCCACCTCGCTGTGTCAGGTTCTGGAGAATCTCCCTCTCCCCACCTCGCTGTGTCAGTCTCTGGAGAATCTCCCTCTCCCCACCTCACTCTGTCAGGCTCTGGAGAATCTCCCACTCCCCACCTCGCTGTGTCAGGCTCTGGAGAATCTCCCTCTCCCCACCTTGCTGTGTCAGGCTCTGGAGAATCTCCCTCTCCCTACCTCGCTGTGTCAGGCTCTGGAGAATCTCCCTCTCCCTACCTCGCTGTGTCAGGCTCTGGAGAATCTCCCTCTCCCCACCTCGCTGTGTCAGGCTCTGGAGAATCTCCCTCTCCCCACCTCGCTGTGTCAGTCTCTGGAGAATCTCCCTCTCCCCACCTCGCTGTGTCAGTCTCTGGAGAATCTCCCTCTCCCCACCTCGCTGTGTCAGTCTCTGGAGAATCTCCCTCTCCCCACCTCGCTGTGTCAGTCTCTGGAGAATCTCCCTCTCCCCACCTCACTGTGTCAGGCTCTGGAGAATCTCCCACTCCCCACCTCGCTGTGTCAGGCTCTGGAGAATCTCCCTCTCCCCACCTCGCTGTGTCAGGCTCTGGAGAATCTCCCTCTCCCTACCTCGCTGTGTCAGGCTCTGGAGAATCTCCCTCTCCCTACCTCGCTGTGTCAGGCTCTGGAGAATCTCCCTCTCCCCACCTCGCTGTGTCAGGCTCTGGAGAATCTCCCCACCTCGCTGTGTCAGGCTCTGGAGAATCTCCCTCTCCCCACCTCGCTGTGTCAGGCTCTGGAGAATTTCCCTCTCCCCACCTCGCTGTGTCAGGCTCTGGAGAATCTCCCTCTCCCCACCTCGCTGTGTCAGGCTCTGGAGAATCTCCCACTCCCCACCTCGCTGTGTCAGTCTCTGGAGAATCTCCCTCTCCCCACCTCGCTGTGTCAGGCTCTGGAGAATCTCCCTCTCCCCACCTCGCTGTGTCAGTCTCTGGAGAATCTCCCACTCCCCACCTCGCTGTGTCAGGCTCTGGAGAATCTCCCACTCCCCACCTCGCTGTGTCAGTCTCTGGAGAATCTCCCTCTCCCCACCTCGCTGTGTCAGGCTCTGGAGAATCTCCCTCTCCCCACCTCGCTGTGTCAGTCTCTGGAGAATCTCCCTCTCCCCACCTCGCTGTGTCAGTCTCTGGAGAATCTCCCTCTCCCCACCTCGCTGTGTCAGTCTCTGGAGAATCTCCCTCTCCCCACCTCACTGTGTCAGGCTCTGGAGAATCTCCCACTCCCCACCTCGCTGTGTCAGGCTCTGGATGATCTCCCTCTCCCCACCTCGCTGTGTCAGGCTCTGGAGAATCTCCCTCTCCCTACCTCGCTGTGTCAGGCTCTGGAGAATCTCCCTCTCCCTACCTCGCTGTGTCAGGCTCTGGAGAATCTCCCTCTCCCCACCTCGCTGTGTCAGGCTCTGGAGAATCTCCCTCTCCCCACCTCGCTGTGTCAGTCTCTGGAGAATCTCCCTCTCCCCACCTCGCTGTGTCAGTCTCTGGAGAATCTCCCTCTCCCCACCTCGCTGTGTCAGTCTCTGGAGAATCTCCCTCTCCCCACCTCGCTGTGTCAGTCTCTGGAGAATCTCCCTCTCCCCACCTCACTGTGTCAGGCTCTGGAGAATCTCCCACTCCCCACCTCGCTGTGTCAGGCTCTGGAGAATCTCCCTCTCCCCACCTCGCTGTGTCAGGCTCTGGAGAATCTCCCTCTCCCCACCTCGCTGTGTCAGGCTCTGGAGAATCTCCCTCTCCCCACCTCGCTGTGTCAGTCTCTGGAGAATCTCCCTCTCCCCACCTCGCTGTGTCAGTCTCTGGAGAATCTCCCTCTCCCCACCTCGCTGTGTCAGTCTCTGGAGAATCTCCCTCTCCCCACCTCACTGTGTCAGGCTCTGGAGAATCTCCCACTCCCCACCTCGCTGTGTCAGGCTCTGGAGAATCTCCCTCTCCCCACCTCGCTGTGTCAGGCTCTGGAGAATCTCCCTCTCCCCACCTCGCTGTGTCAGTCTCTGGAGAATCTCCCTCTCCCCACCTCGCTGTGTCAGTCTCTGGAGAATCTCCATCTCCCCACCTCGCTGTGTCAGTCTCTGGAGAATCTCCCTCTCCCCACCTCGCTGTGTCAGGCTCTGGAGAATCTCCCTCTCCCCACCTCGCTGTGTCAGTCTCTGGAGAATCTCCCTCTCCCCACCTCGCTGTGTCAGGCTCTGGAGAATCTCCCTCTCCCCACCTCGCTGTGTCAGGCTCTGGAGAATCTCCCTCTCCCCACCTCGCTGTGTCAGTCAATGGAGAATCTCCCTCTCCCCACCTCGCTGTGTCAGGCTCTGGAGAATCTCCCTCTCCTCACCTCGCTGTGTCAGGCTCTGGAGAATCTCCCTCTCCCCACCTCGCTGTGTCAGGCTCTGGAGAATCTCCCTCTCCCCACCTCGCTGTGTCAGTCTCTGGAGAATCTCCCTCTCCCCACCTCGCTGTGTCAGTCTCTGGAGAATCTCCCTCTCCCCACCTCGCTGTGTCAGGCTCTGGAGAATCTCCCCACTCCCCACCTCGCTGTGTCAGTCTCTGGAGAATCTCCCTCTCCCCACCTCGCTGTGTCAGTCTCTGGAGAATCTCCCTCTCCCCACCTCGCTGTGTCAGGTTCTGGAGAATCTCCCTCTCCCCACCTCGCTGTGTCAGTCTCTGGAGAATCTCCCTCTCCCCACCTCACTCTGTCAGGCTCTGGAGAATCTCCCACTCCCCACCTCGCTGTGTCAGGCTCTGGAGAATCTCCCTCTCCCCACCTTGCTGTGTCAGGCTCTGGAGAATCTCCCTCTCCCTACCTCGCTGTGTCAGGCTCTGGAGAATCTCCCTCTCCCTACCTCGCTGTGTCAGGCTCTGGAGAATCTCCCTCTCCCCACCTCGCTGTGTCAGGCTCTGGAGAATCTCCCTCTCCCCACCTCGCTGTGTCAGTCTCTGGAGAATCTCCCTCTCCCCACCTCGCTGTGTCAGTCTCTGGAGAATCTCCCTCTCCCCACCTCGCTGTGTCAGTCTCTGGAGAATCTCCCTCTCCCCACCTCGCTGTGTCAGTCTCTGGAGAATCTCCCTCTCCCCACCTCACTGTGTCAGGCTCTGGAGAATCTCCCACTCCCCACCTCGCTGTGTCAGGCTCTGGAGAATCTCCCTCTCCCCACCTCGCTGTGTCAGGCTCTGGAGAATCTCCCTCTCCCTACCTCGCTGTGTCAGGCTCTGGAGAATCTCCCTCTCCCTACCTCGCTGTGTCAGGCTCTGGAGAATCTCCCTCTCCCCACCTCGCTGTGTCAGGCTCTGGAGAATCTCCCCACCTCGCTGTGTCAGGCTCTGGAGAATCTCCCTCTCCCCACCTCGCTGTGTCAGGCTCTGGAGAATTTCCCTCTCCCCACCTCGCTGTGTCAGGCTCTGGAGAATCTCCCTCTCCCCACCTCGCTGTGTCAGGCTCTGGAGAATCTCCCACTCCCCACCTCGCTGTGTCAGTCTCTGGAGAATCTCCCTCTCCCCACCTCGCTGTGTCAGGCTCTGGAGAATCTCCCTCTCCCCACCTCGCTGTGTCAGTCTCTGGAGAATCTCCCACTCCCCACCTCGCTGTGTCAGGCTCTGGAGAATCTCCCACTCCCCACCTCGCTGTGTCAGTCTCTGGAGAATCTCCCTCTCCCCACCTCGCTGTGTCAGGCTCTGGAGAATCTCCCTCTCCCCACCTCGCTGTGTCAGTCTCTGGAGAATCTCCCTCTCCCCACCTCGCTGTGTCAGTCTCTGGAGAATCTCCCTCTCCCCACCTCGCTGTGTCAGTCTCTGGAGAATCTCCCTCTCCCCACCTCACTGTGTCAGGCTCTGGAGAATCTCCCACTCCCCACCTCGCTGTGTCAGGCTCTGGAGAATCTCCCTCTCCCCACCTCGCTGTGTCGGGCTCTGGAGAATCTCCCTCTCCCTACCTCGCTGTGTCAGGCTCTGGAGAATCTCCCTCTCCCTACCTCGCTGTGTCAGGCTCTGGAGAATCTCCCTCTCCCCACCTCGCTGTGTCAGGCTCTGGAGAATCTCCCTCTCCCCACCTCGCTGTGTCAGTCTCTGGAGAATCTCCCTCTCCCCACCTCGCTGTGTCAGTCTCTGGAGAATCTCCCTCTCCCCACCTCGCTGTGTCAGTCTCTGGAGAATCTCCCTCTCCCCACCTCGCTGTGTCAGTCTCTGGAGAATCTCCCTCTCCCCACCTCACTGTGTCAGGCTCTGGAGAATCTCCCACTCCCCACCTCGCTGTGTCAGGCTCTGGAGAATCTCCCTCTCCCCACCTCGCTGTGTCAGGCTCTGGAGAATCTCCCTCTCCCTACCTCGCTGTGTCAGGCTCTGGAGAATCTCCCTCTCCCTACCTCGCTGTGTCAGGCTCTGGAGAATCTCCCTCTCCCCACCTCGCTGTGTCAGGCTCTGGAGAATCTCCCCACCTCGCTGTGTCAGGCTCTGGAGAATCTCCCTCTCCCCACCTCGCTGTTTCAGGCTCTGGAGAATCTCCCTCTCCCCACCTCGCTGTGTCAGGTTCTGGAGAATCTCCCTCTCCCCACCTCGCTGTGTCAGTCTCTGGAGAATCTCCCCCTCCCCACCTCGCTGTGTCAGTCTCTGGAGAATCTCCCTCTCCCCACCTCGCTGTGTCAGTCTCTGGAGAATCTCCCTCTCCCCACCTCGCTGTGTCAGTCTCTGGAGAATCTCCCTCTCCCCACCTCGCTGTGTCAGGCTCTGGAGAATCTCCCTCTCCCCTCTCCCCACCTCGCTGTGTCAGGCTCTGGAGAATCTCCCTCTCCCCACCTCGCTGTGTCAGTCTCTGGAGAATCTCCCTCTCCCCAACTCGCTGTGTCAGGCTCTGGAGAATCTCCCTCTCCCCACCTCGCTGTGTCAGGCTCTGGAGAATCTCCCTCTCCCCACCTCGCTGTGTCAGTCTCTGGAGAATCTCCCTCTCCCCACCTCGCTGTGTCAGTCTCTGGAGAATCTCCCTCTCCCCACCTCGCTGTGTCAGTCTCTGGAGAATCTCCCTTTCCCCACCTCACTGTGTCAGGCTCTGGAGAATCTCCCACTCCCCACCTCGCTGTGTCAGGCTCTGGAGAATCTCCCTCTCCCCACCTCGCTGTGTCAGGCTCTGGAGAATCTCCCTCTCCCTACCTCGCTGTGTCAGGCTCTGGAGAATCTCCCTCTCCCTACCTCGCTGTGTCAGGCTCTGGAGAATCTCCCTCTCCCCACCTCGCTGTGTCAGTCTCTGGAGAATCTCCCTCTCCCCACCTCGCTGTGTCAGTCTCTGGAGAATCTCCCTCTCCCCACCTCACTGTGTCAGGCTCTGGAGAATCTCCCACTCCCCACCTCGCTGTGTCAGGCTCTGGAGAATCTCCCTCTCCCCACCTCGCTGTGTCAGGCTCTGGAGAATCTCCCTCTCCCTACCTCGCTGTGTCAGGCTCTGGAGAATCTCCCTCTCCCTACCTCGCTGTGTCAGGCTCTGGAGAATCTCCCTCTCCCCACCTCGCTGTGTCAGGCTCTGGAGAATCTCCCCACCTCGCTGTGTCAGGCTCTGGAGAATCTCCCTCTCCCCACCTCGCTGTGTCAGGCTCTGGAGAATCTCCCTCTCCCCACCTCGCTGTGTCAGGTTCTGGAGAATCTCCCTCTCCCCACCTCGCTGTGTCAGTCTCTGGAGAACCTCCCCCTCCCCACCTCGCTGTGTCAGTCTCTGGAGAATCTCCCTCTCCCCACCTCGCTGTGTCAGTCTCTGGAGAATCTCCCTCTCCCCACCTCGCTGTGTCAGTCTCTGGAGAATCTCCCTCTCCCCACCTCGCTGTGTCAGGCTCTGGAGAATCTCCCTCTCCCCTCTCCCCACCTTGCTGTGTCAGGCTCTGGAGAATCTCCCTCTCCCCACCTCGCTGTGTCAGTCTCTGGAGAATCTCCCTCTCCCCAACTCGCTGTGTCAGGCTCTGGAGAATCTCCCTCTCCCCACCTCGCTGTGTCAGGCTCTGGAGAATCTCCCTCTCCCCACCTCGCTGTGTCAGTCTCTGGAGAATCTCCCTCTCCCCACCTCGCTGTGTCAGGCTCTGGAGAATCTCCCTCTCCCCACCTCGCTGTGTCAGTCTCTGGAGAATCTCCCTCTCCCCACCTCGCTGTGTCAGTCTCTGGAGAATCTCCCTCTCCCCACTCCCCACCTCGCTGTGTCAGGCTCTGGAGAATCTCCCTCTCCCCACCTCGCTGTGTCAGTCTCTGGAGAATCTCCCTCTCCCCACCTCGCTGTGTCAGTCTCTGGAGAATCTCCCTCTCCCCACTCCCCACCTCGCTGTGTCAGTCTCTGGAGAATCTCCCTCTCCCCACCTCGCTGTGTCAGGTTCTGGAGATTCTCCCTCTCCCCACCTCGCTGTGTCAGTCTCTGGAGAATCTCCCCACCTCGCTGTGTCAGGCTCTGGAGAATCTCCCTCTCCCCACCTCGCTATGTCAGTCTCTGGAGAATCTCCCTCTCCCCACCTCGCTGTGTCAGGCTCTGGAGAATCTCCCTCTCCCCACCTCGCTGTGTCAGTCTCTGGAGAATCTCCCCACTCCCCACCTCGCTGTGTCAGGCTCTGGAGAATCTCCCACTCCCCACCTCGCTGTGTCAGTCTCTGGAGAATCTCCCTCTCCCCACCTCGCTGTGTCAGTCTCTGGAGAATCTCCCTCTCCCCACCTCGCTGTGTCAGTCTCTGGAGAATCTCCCCACCTCGCTGTGTCAGGCTCTGGAGAATCTCCCTCTCCCCACCTCGCTGTGTCAGTCTCTGGAGAATCTCCCTCTCCCCACCTCGCTGTGTCAGGCTCTGGAGAATCTCCCTCTCCCCACCTCGCTGTGTCAGGCTCTGGAGAATCTCCCTCTCCCCACCTCGCTGTGTCAGGCTCTGGAGAATCTCCCTCTCCCCACTCCCCACCTCGCTGTGTCAGTCTCTGGAGAATCTCCCTCTCCCCACTTCGCTGTGTCAGTCTCTGGAGAATCTCCCTCTCCCCACATCGCTGTGTCAGGCTCTGGAGAATCTCCCTCTCCCCACCTCGCTGTGTCAGTCTCTGGAGAATCTCCCCACCTCGCTGTGTCAGGCTCTGGAGAATCTCCCTCTCCCCACATCGCTGTGTCAGGCTCTGGAGAATCTCCCTCTCCCCACCTCGCTGTGTCAGTCTCTGGAGAATCTCCCTCTCCCCACCTCGCTGTGTCAGGCTCTGGAGAATCTCCCTCTCCCCACCTCGCTGTGTCAGTCTCTGGAGAATCTCCCACTCCCCACCTCGCTGTGTCAGTCTCTGGAGAATCTCCCACTCCCCACCTCGCTGTGTCAGGCTCTGGAGAATCTCCCACTCCCCATCTCGCTGTGTCAGTCTCTGGAGAATATCCCTCTCCCCACCAAGCTGTGTCAGGCTCTGGAGAATCTCCCTCTCCCCACCTCGCTGTGTCAGGCTCTGGAGAATCTCCCTCTCCCCACCTCGCTGTGTCAGGCTCTGGAGAATCTCCCTCTCCCCACCTCGCTGTGTCAGGCTCTGGAGAATCTCCCTCTCCCCACCTCGCTGTGTCAGGCTCTGGAGAATCTCCCACTCCCCACCTCGCTGTGTCAGGCTCTGGAGAATCTCCCTCTCCCCACATCGCTGTGTCAGGCTCTGGAGTATCTCCCTCTCCCCACCTCGCTGTGTCAGTCTCTGGAGAATCTCCCTCTCCCCACCTCGCTGTGTCAGGCTCTGGAGAATCTCCCTCTCCCCACCTCGCTGCGTCAGTCTCTGGAGAAACTCCCTCTCCCCACCTCGCTGTGTCAGTCTCTGGAGAATCTCCCTCTCCCCACCTCGCTGTGTCAGTCTCTGGAGAATCTCCCTCTCCCCACCTCGCTGTGTCAGGTTCTGGAGAATCTCCCTCTCCCCACCTCGCTGTGTCAGGTTCTGGAGAATCTCCCTCTCCCCACCTCGCTGTGTCAGGCTCTGGAGAATCTCCCTCTCCCCACCTCGCTGTCAGGCTCTGGAGAATCACCCACTCCCCATCTCGCTGTGTCAGTCTCTGGAGAATATCCCTCTCCCCACCAAGCTGTGTCAGGCTCTGGAGAATCTCCCTCTCCCCACCTCGCTGTGTCAGGCTCTGGAGAATCTCCCTCTCCCCACCTCGCTGTGTCAGGCTCTGGAGAATCTCCCTCTCCCCACCTCGCTGTGTCAGGCTCTGGAGAATCTCCCTCTCCCCACTACCCACCTCGCTGTGTCAGTCTCTGGAGAATCTCCCTCTCCCCACCTCGCTGTGTCAGTCTCTGGAGAATCTCCCTCTCCCCACCTCGCTGTGTCAGGCTCTGGAGAATCTCCCTCTCCCCACCTCGCTGTGTCAGGCTCTGGAGAATCTCCCTCTCCCCACCTCGCTGTGTCAGGTTCTGGAGAATCTCCCTCTCCCCACCTCGCTGTGTCAGGCTCTGGAGAATCTCCCTCTCCCCACCTCGCTGTGTCAGGCTCTGGAGAATCTCCCACTCCCCATCTCGCTGTGTCAGTCTCTGGAGAATATCCCTCTCCCCACCAAGCTGTGTCAGGCTCTGGAGAATCTCCCTCTCCCCACCTCGCTGTGTCAGGCTCTGGAGAATCTCCCTCTCCCCACCTCGCTGTGTCAGGCTTTGGAGAATCTCCCTCTCCCCACTCCCCACCTCGCTGTGTCAGGCTCTGGAGAATCTCCCTCTCCCCACCTCGCTGTGTCAGTCTCTGGAGAATCTCCCTCTCCCCACCTCGCTGTGTCAGTCTCTGGAGAATCTCCCTCTCCCCACCTCGCTGTGTCAGGCTCTTGGAGAATCTCCCTCTCCCCACCTCGCTGTGTAAGGCTCTGGAGAATCTCCCTCTCCCCACTCCCCACCTCGCTGTGTCAGTCTCTGGAGAATCTCCCTGTCCCCACCTCGCTGTGTCAGTCTCTGGAGAATCTCCCTCTCCCCACCTCGCTGTGTCAGTCTCTGGAGAATCTCCCTCTCCCCACCTCGCTGTGTCAGGCTCTGGAGAATCTCCCTCTCCCCACCTCGCTGTGTCAGGCTCTGGAGAATCTCCCTCTCCCCACCTCGCTGTGTCAGGCTCTGGAGAATCTCCCTCTCCCCACTCCCCACCTCGCTGTGTCAGTCTCTGGAGAATCTCCCTCTCCCCACCTCGCTGTGTCAGTCTCTGGAGAATATCCCTCTCCCCACCTCGCTGTGTCAGTCTCTGGAGAATCTCCCTCTCCCCACCTCGCTGTGTCAGGCTCTTGGAGAATCTCCCTCTCCCCACCACACTGTGTCAGGCTCTGGAGAATCTCCCTCTCCCCACCTCGCTGTGTCAGGCTCTGGAGAATCTCCCTCTCTCCACTCCCCACCTCGCTGTGTCAGTCTCTGGAGAATCTCCCTGTCCCCACCTCGCTGTGTCAGTCTCTGGAGAATCTCCCTCTCCCCACCTCGCTGTGTCAGTCTCTGGGGAATCTCCCTCTCCCCACCTCGCTGTGTCAGTCTCTGGAGAATCTCCCTCTCCCCACCTCGCTGTGTCAGGCTCTGGAGAATCTCCCTCTCCCCACCTCGCTGTGTCAGGCTCTGGAGAATCTCCCACTCCCCATCTCGCTGTGTCAGTCTCTGGAGAATATCCCTCTCCCCACCAAGCTGTGTCAGGCTCTGGAGAATCTCCCTCTCCCCACCTCGCTGTGTCAGGCTCTGGAGAATCTCCCTCTCCCCACCTCGCTGTGTCAGGCTCTGGAGAATCTCCCTCTCCCCACCTCGCTGTGTCAGGCTCTGGAGAATCTCCCTCTCCCCACCTCGCTGTGTCAGGCTCTGGAGAATCTCCCACTCCCCACCTCGCTGTGTCAGGCTCTGGAGAATCTCCCTCTCCCCACATCGCTGTGTCAGGCTCTGGAGAATCTCCCTCTCCCCACCTCGCTGTGTCAGTCTCTGGAGAATCTCCCTCTCCCCACCTCGCTGTGTCAGGCTCTGGAGAATCTCCCCCTCCCCACCTCGCTGTGTCAGTCTCTGGAGAATCTCCCACTCCCCACCTCGCTGTGTCAGTCTCTGGAGAATCTCCCTCTCCCCACCTCACTGTGTCAGTCTCTGGAGAATCTCCCTCTCCCCACCTCGCTGTGTCAGGCTCTGGAGAATCTCCCTCTCCCCACCTCGCTGTGTCAGGCTCTGGAGAATCTCCCTCTCCCCACCTCGCTGCGTCAGTCTCTGGAGAAACTCCCTCTCCCCACCTCGCTGTGTCAGTCTCTGGAGAATCTCCCTCTCCCCACCTCGCTGTGTCAGGTTCCGGAGAATCTCCCTCTCCCCACCTCGCTGTGTCAGTCTCTGGAGAATCTCCCTCTCCCCACCTCGCTGTGTCAGGTTCTGGAGAATCTCCCTCTCCCCACCTCGCTGTGTCAGGCTCTGGAGAATCTCCCTCTCCCCACCTCGCTGTGTCAGGCTCTGGAGAATCTCCCACTCCCCATCTCGCTGTGTCAGTCTCTGGAGAATATCCCTCTCCCCACCAAGCTGTGTCAGGCTCTGGAGAATCTCCCTCTCCCCACCTCGCTGTGTCAGGCTCTGGAGAATCTCCCTCTCCCCACCTCGCTGTGTCAGGCTCTGGAGAATCTCCCTCTCCCCACTCCCCACCTCGCTGTGTCAGGCTCTGGAGAATCTCCCTCTCCCCACCTCGCTGTGTCAGTCTCTGGAGAATCTCCCTCTCCCCACCTCGCTGTGTCAGTCTCTGGAGAATCTCCCTCTCCCCACCTCGCTGTGTCAGGCTCTTGGAGAATCTCCCTCTCCCCACCAAGCTGTGTCAGGCTCTGGAGAATCTCCCTCTCCCCACTCCCCACCTCGCTGTGTCAGTCTCTGGAGAATCTCCCTGTCCCCACCTCGCTGTGTCAGTCTCTGGAGAATCTCCCTCTCCCCATCTCGCTGTGTCAGTCTCTGGAGAATCTCCCTCTCCCCACCTCGCTGTGTCAGTCTCTGGAGAATCTCCCTCTCCCCACCTCGCTGTGTCAGGCTCTGGAGAATCTCCCTCTCCCCACCACGCTGTGTCAGTCTCTGGAGAAGCTCCCTCTCCCCACCTCGCTGTGTCAGTCTCTGGAGAATCTCCATCTCCCCACCTCGCTGTGTCAGTCTCTGGAGAATCTCCCTCTCCCCACCTCGCTGTGTCAGGCTCTGGAGAATCTCCCTCTCCCCACCTCGCTGTGTCAGGCTCTGGAGAATCTCCCTCTCCCCACCTCGCTGTGTCAGTCTCTGGAGAATCTCCCTCTCCCCACCTCGCTGTGTCAGGCTCTGGAGAATCTCCCTCTCCCCACTCCCCACCTCGCTGTGTCAGGCTCTGGAGAATCTCCCTCTCCCCACCTCGCTGTGTCAGGCTCTGGAGAATCTCCCTCTCCCCACCTCGCTGTGTCAGTCTCTGGAGAATCTCCCTCTCCCCACCTCGCTGTGTCAGGCTCTGGAGAATCTCCCTCTCCCCACTCCCCACCTCGCTGTGTCAGTCTCTGGAGAATCTCCCTCTCCCCACTCCCCACCTCGCTGTGTCAGTCTCTGGAGAATCTCCCTCTCCCCACCTCGCTGTGTCAGGCTCTGGAGAATCTCCCTCTCCCCACCTCGCTGTGTCAGTCTCTGGAGAATCTCCCACTCCCCACCTCGCTGTGTCAGGCTCTGGAGAATCTCCCACTCCCCACCTCGCTGTGTCAGTCTCTGGAGAATCTCCCTCTCCCCACCTCGCTGTGTCAGTCTCTGGAGAATCTCCCTCTCCCCACCTCGCTGTGTCAGTCTCTGGAGAATCTCCCTCTCCCCACCTCGCTGTGTCAGGCTCTGGAGAATCTCCCTCTCCCCACCTCGCTGTGTCAGTCTCTGGAGAATGTCCCTCTCCCCACCTCACTGTGTCAGGCTCTGGAGAATCTCCCTCTCCCCACCTCGCTGTGTCAGTCTCTGGAGAATCTCCCCACCTCGCTGTGTCAGGCTCTGGAGAATCTCCCTCTCCCCACCTCGCTGTGTCAGGCTCTGGAGAATCTCCCTCTCCCCACCTCGCTGTGTCAGGCTCTGGAGAATCTCCCTCTCCCCACCTCGCTGTGTCAGGCTCTGGAGAATCTCCCTCTCCCCACCTCGCTGTGTCAGTCTCTGGAGAATCTCCCTCTCCCCACTTCGCTGTGTCAGTCTCTGGAGAATCTCCCTCTCCCCACATCGCTGTGTCAGGCTCTGGAGAATCTCCCTCTCCCCACCTCGCTGTGTCAGTCTCTGGAGAATCTCCCCACCTCGCTGTGTCAGGCTCTGGAGAATCTCCCTCTCCCCACATCGCTGTGTCAGGCTCTGGAGAATCTCCCTCTCCCCACCTCGCTGTGTCAGTCTCTGGAGAATCTCCCTCTCCCCACCTCGCTGTGTCAGGCTCTGGAGAATCTCCCTCTCCCCACCTCGCTGTGTCAGGCTCTGGAGAATCTCCCACTCCCCACCTCGCTGTGTCAGTCTCTGGAGAATCTCCCACTCCCCACCTCGCTGTGTCAGGCTCTGGAGAATCTCCCACTCCCCATCTCGCTGTGTCAGTCTCTGGAGAATATCCCTCTCCCCACCAAGCTGTGTCAGGCTCTGGAGAATCTCCCTCTCCCCACCTCGCTGTGTCAGGCTCTGGAGAATCTCCCTCTCCCCACCTCGCTGTGTCAGGCTCTGGAGAATCTCCCTCTCCCCACCTCGCTGTGTCAGGCTCTGGAGAATCTCCCTCTCCCCACCTCGCTGTGTCAGGCTCTGGAGAATCTCCCACTCCCCACCTCGCTGTGTCAGGCTCTGGAGAATCTCCCTCTCCCCACATCGCTGTGTCAGGCTCTGGAGTATCTCCCTCTCCCCACCTCGCTGTGTCAGTCTCTGGAGAATCTCCCTCTCCCCACCTCGCTGTGTCAGGCTCTGGAGAATCTCCCTCTCCCCACCTCGCTGCGTCAGTCTCTGGAGAAACTCCCTCTCCCCACCTCGCTGTGTCAGTCTCTGGAGAATCTCCCTCTCCCCACCTCGCTGTGTCAGTCTCTGGAGTATCTCCCTCTCCCCACCTCGCTGTGTCAGGTTCTGGAGAATCTCCCTCTCCCCACCTCGCTGTGTCAGTCTCTGGAGAATCTCCCTCTCCCCACCTCGCTGTGTCAGGTTCTGGAGAATCTCCCTCTCCCCACCTCGCTGTGTCAGGCTCTGGAGAATCTCCCTCTCCCCACCTCGCTGTCAGGCTCTGGAGAATCTCCCACTCCCCATCTCGCTGTGTCAGTCTCTGGAGAATATCCCTCTCCCCACCAAGCTGTGTCAGGCTCTGGAGAATCTCCCTCTCCCCACCTCGCTGTGTCAGGCTCTGGAGAATCTCCCTCTCCCCACCTCGCTGTGTCAGGCTCTGGAGAATCTCCCTCTCCCCACCTCGCTGTGTCAGGCTCTGGAGAATCTCCCTCTCCCCACTCCCCACCTCGCTGTGTCAGTCTCTGGAGAATCTCCCTCTCCCCACCTCGCTGTGTCAGTCTCTGGAGAATCTCCCTCTCCCCACCTCGCTGTGTCAGTCTCTGGAGAATCTCCCTCTCCCCACCTCGCTGTGTCAGGCTCTGGAGAATCTCCCTCTCCCCACCTCGCTGTGTCAGGCTCTGGAGAATCTCCCTCTCCCCACCTCGCTGTGTCAGGCTCTGGAGAATCTCCCTCTCCCCACTCCCCACCTCGCTGTGTCAGTCTCTGGAGAATCTCCCTCTCCCCACCTCGCTGTGTCAGTCTCTGGAGAATCTCCCTCTCCCCACCTCGCTGTGTCAGTCTCTGGAGAATCTCCCTCTCCCCACCTCGCTGTGTCAGGCTCTTGGAGAATCTCCCTCTCCCCACCACGCTGTGTCAGGCTCTGGAGAATCTCCCTCTCCCCACCTCGCTGTGTCAGGCTCTGGAGAATCTCCCTCTCCCCACTCCCCACCGCGCTGTGTCAGTCTCTGGAGAATCTCCCTGTCCCCACCTCGCTGTGTCAGTCTCTGGAGAATCTCCCTCTCCCCATCTCGCTGTGTCAGTCTCTGGAGAATCTCCCTCTCCCCACCTCGCTGTGTCAGTCTCTGGAGAATCTCCCTCTCCCCACCTCGCTGTGTCAGGCTCTGGAGAATCTCCCTCTCCCCACCTCGCTGTGTCAGGCTCTGGAGAATCTCCCACTCCCCATCTCGCTGTGTCAGTCTCTGGAGAATATCCCTCTCCCCACCAAGCTGTGTCAGGCTCTGGAGAATCTCCCTCTCCCCACCTCGCTGTGTCAGGCTCTGGAGAATCTCCCTCTCCCCACCTCGCTGTGTCAGGCTCTGGAGAATCTCCCTCTCCCCACCTCGCTGTGTCAGGCTCTGGAGAATCTCCCTCTCCCCACCTCGCTGTGTCAGGCTCTGGAGAATCTCCCACTCCCCACCTCGCTGTGTCAGGCTCTGGAGAATCTCCCTCTCCCCACATCGCTGTGTCAGGCTCTGGAGAATCTCCCTCTCCCCACCTCGCTGTGTCAGTCTCTGGAGAATCTCCCTCTCCCCACCTCGCTGTGTCAGGCTCTGGAGAATCTCCCTCTCCCCACCTCGCTGTGTCAGTCTCTGGAGAATCTCCCACTCCCCACCTCGCTGTGTCAGTCTCTGGAGAATCTCCCTCTCCCCACCTCACTGTGTCAGTCTCTGGAGAATCTCCCTCTCCCCACCTCGCTGTGTCAGGCTCTGGAGAATCTCCCTCTCCCCACCTCGCTGTGTCAGGCTCTGGAGAATCTCCCTCTCCCCACCTCGCTGCGTCAGTCTCTGGAGAAACTCCCTCTCCCCACCTCGCTGTGTCAGTCTCTGGAGAATCTCCCTCTCCCCACCTCGCTGTGTCAGGTTCTGGAGAATCTCCCTCTCCCCACCTCGCTGTGTCAGTCTCTGGAGAATCTCCCTCTCCCCACCTCGCTGTGTCAGGTTCTGGAGAATCTCCCTCTCCCCACCTCGCTGTGTCAGGCTCTGGAGAATCTCCCTCTCCCCACCTCGCTGTGTCAGGCTCTGGAGAATCTCCCACTCCCCATCTCGCTGTGTCAGTCTCTGGAGAATATCCCTCTCCCCACCAAGCTGTGTCAGGCTCTGGAGAATCTCCCTCTCCCCACCTCGCTGTGTCAGGCTCTGGAGAATCTCCCTCTCCCCACCTCGCTGTGTCAGGCTCTGGAGAATCTCCCTCTCCCCACCTCGCTGTGTCAGGCTCTGGAGAATCTCCCTCTCCCCACTCCCCACCTCGCTGTGTCAGTCTCTGGAGAATCTCCCTCTCCCCACCTCGCTGTGTCATTCTCTGGAGAATCTCCCTCTCCCCACCTCGCTGTGTCAGTCTCTGGAGAATCTCCCTCTCCCCACCTCGCTGTGTCAGGCTCTTGGAGAATCTCCCTCTCCCCACCTCGCTGTGTCAGGCTCTGGAGAATCTCCCTCTCCCCACTCCCCACCTCGCTGTGTCAGTCTCTGGAGAATCTCCCTGTCCCCACCTCGCTGTGTCAGTCTCTGGAGAATCTCCCTCTCCCCATCTCGCTGTGTCAGTCTCTGGAGAATCTCCCTCTCCCCACCTCGCTGTGTCAGTCTCTGGAGAATCTCCCTCTCCCCACCTCGCTGTGTCAGGCTCTGGAGAATCTCCCTCTCCCCACCACGCTGTGTCAGTCTCTGGAGAAGCTCCCTCTCCCCACCTCGCTGTGTCAGTCTCTGGAGAATCTCCCTGTCCCCACCTCGCTGTGTCAGGCTCTGGAGAATCTCCCTCTCCCCACTCCCCACCTCGCTGTGTCAGTCTCTGGAGAATTTCCCTCTCCCCACCTCGCTGTGTCAGGCTCTGGAGAATCTCCCTCTCCCCACCTCGCTGTGTCAGTCTCTGGAGAATCTCCCTCTCCCCACCTCGCTGTGTCAGGCTCTGGAGAATCTCCCTCTCCCCACTCCCCACCTCGCTGTGTCAGGCTCTGGAGAATCTCCCTCTCCCCACCTCGCTGTGTCAGGCTCTGGAGAATCTCCCTCTCCCCACCTCGCTGTGTCAGTCTCTGGAGAATCTCCCTCTCCCCACCTCGCTGTGTCAGGCTCTGGAGAATCTCCCTCTCCCCATTCCCCACCTCGCTGTGTCAGTCTCTGGAGAATCTCCCTCTCCCCACCTCGCTGTGTCAGGCTCTGGAGAATCTCCCTCTCCCCACCAAGCTGTGTCAGGCTCTGGAGAATCTCCCTCTCCCCACCTCGCTGTGTCAGGCTCTGGAGAATCTCCCTCTCCCCACTCCCCACCTCGCTGTATGTCAGTCTCTGGAGAATCTCCCTCTCCCCACCTCGCTGTGTCAGGCTCTGGAGAATCTCCCTCTCCCCACTCCCCACCTCGCTGTGTCAGGCTCTGGAGAATCTCCCTCTCCCCTCTCCCCACCTCGCTGTGTCAGGCTCTGGAGAATCTCCCTCTCCCCACCTCGCAGTGTCAGTTTCTGGAGAATCTCCCTCTCCCCACCTCGCTGTGTCAGGCTCTGGAGAATCTCCCTCTCCCCACCTCACTGTGTCAGGCTCTGGAGAATCTCCCTCTCCCCACCTCGCTGTGTCAGGCTCTGGAGAATCTCCCTCTCCCCACCTCACTGTGTCAGGCTCTGGAGAATCTCCCTCTCCCCACCTCGCTGTGTCAGGCTCTGGAGAATCTCCCTCTCCCCACCTCGCTGTGTCAGGTTCTGGAGAATCTCCCTCTCCCCACTCCCCATCTCGCTGTGTCAGGCTCTGGAGAATCTCCCTCACCCCACTCCCCACCTCACTGTGTCAGTCTCTGTAGAATCTCCCTCTCCCCACCTCGCTGTGTCAGGCTCTGGAGAATCTCCCTCTCCCCACCTCGCTGTGTCAGTCTCTGGAGAATCTCCCTCTCCCCACCTCGTTGTGCCAGTCTCTGGAGAATCTCCCTCTCCCCACCTCGCTGTGTCAGGCTCTGGAGAATCTCCCTCTCCCCACCTCGCTGTGTCAGGCTCTGGAGAATCTCCCTCTCCCCACCTCGCTGTGTCAGTCTCTGGAGAATCTCCCTCTCCCCACCTCGCTGTGTCAGGCTCTGGAGAATCTCCCTCTCCCCACCTCGCTGTGTCAGGCTCTGGAGAATCTGCCTCTCCCCACTCCCCACCTCGCTGTGTCAGGCTCTGGAGAATCTCCCACTCCCCACCTCGCTGTGTCAGGCTCTGGAGAATCTCCCTCTCCCCACTCCCCACCTCGCTGTGTCAGTCTCTGGAGAATGTCCCTCTCCCCATCTCGCTGTGTCAGGCTCTGGAGAATCTCCCTCTCCCCACTCCCCACCTCGCTGTGTCAGGCTCTGGAGAATCTCCCTCTCCCCACTCCCCACCTCGCTGTGTCAGTCTCTGGAGAATGTCCCTCTCCCCATCTCGCTGTGTCAGGCTCTGGAGAATCTCCCTCTCCCCACTCCCCACCTCGCTGTGTCAGGCTCTGGAGAATCTCCCTCTCCCCACTCCCCACCTCGCTGTGTCAGGCTCTGTAGAATCTCCCTCTCCCCACCTCGCTGTGTCAGGCTCTGGAGAATCTCCCTCTCCCCACCTCGCTGTGTCAGGCTCTGGAGAATCTCCCCCTCCCCACCTCGCTGTGTCAGGCTCTGGAGAATCTCCCTCTCCCCACCTCGCTGTGTCAGTCTCTGGAGAATCTCCCTCTCCCCACCTCGCTGTGTCAGGCTCTGGAGAATCTCCCACTCCCCACCTCGCTGTGTCAGTCTCTGGAGAATTTCCCTCTCCCCACCTCGCTGTGTCAGGCTCTGGAGAATCTCCCTCTCCCCACCTCGCTGTGTCAGTCTCTGGAGAATCTACCTCTCCCCACCTCGCTGTGTCAGGCTCTGGAGAATTTCCCCCTCCCCACCTCGCTGTGTCAGTCTCTGGAGAATCTCCCTCTCCCCACCTCGCTGTGTCAGTCTCTGGAGAATCTCCATCTCCCCACTCCCCACCTCGCTGTGTCAGGTTCTGGAGAATCTCCCTCTCCCCACCTCGCTGTGTCAGTCTCTGGAGAATCTCCCTCTCCCCACCTCGCTGTGTCAGGCTCTGGAGAATCTCCCTCTCCCCACCTCGCTGTGTCAGTCTCTGGAGAATCTCCCTCTCCCCACCTCGCTGTGTCAGTCTCTGGAGAATCTCCCTCTCCCCACCTCGCTGTGTCAGGCTCTGGAGAATCTCCCTCCCCCCACCTCGCTGTGTCAGGCTCTGGAGAATCTCCCTCTCCCCACCTCGCTGTGTCAGGCTCTGGAGAATCTCCCTCTCCCCACCTCGCTGTGTCAGTCTCTGGAGAATCTCCCCACCTCGCTGTGTCAGTCTCTGGAGAATCTCCCTCTCCCCACCTCGCAGTGTCAGTTTCTGGAGAATCTCCCTCTCCCCACCTCGCTGTGTCAGGCTCTGGAGAATCTCCCTCTCCCCACCTCACTGTGTCAGGCTCTGGAGAATCTCCCTCTCCCCACCTCGCTGTGTCAGGCTCTGGAGAATCTCCCTCTCCCCACCTCGCTGTGTCAGGCTCTGGAGAATCTCCCTCTCCCCACCTCACTGTGTCAGGCTCTGGAGAATCTCCCTCTCCCCACCTCGCTGTGTCAGTCTCTGGAGAAGCTCCCTCTCCCCACCTCGCTTTGTCAGGCTCTGGAGAATCTCCCTCTCCCCACCTCGCTGTGTCAGGCTCTGGAGAATCTCCCTCTCCCCACTCCCCATCTCGCTGTGTCAGGCTCTGGAGAATCTCCCTCACCCAACTCCCCACCTCACTGTGTCAGTCTCTGGAGAATCTCCCTCTCCCCACCTCGCTGTGTCAGTCTATGGAGAATCTCCCTCTCCCCACCTCGCTGTGTCAGTCTCTGGAGAATCTCCCTTTCCCCATCTCGCTGTGTCAGTCTCTGGAGAATCTCTCTCCCCCCACCTCGCTGTGTCAGGCTCTGGAGAATCTCCCTCTCCCCACCTCGCTGTGTCAGGCTCTGGAGAATCTCCCTCTCCCCACCTCGCTGTGTCAGGCTCTGGAGAATCTCCCTCTCCCCACCTCGCTGTGTCAGGCTCTGGAGAATCTCCCTCTCCCCACCTCGCTGTGTCAGGCTCTGGAGAATCTCCCTCTCCCCACTCCCCACCTCGCTGTGTCAGGCTCTGGAGATTCTCCCTCTCCCCACCTCGCTGTGTCAGGCTCTGGAGAATCTCCCTCTCCCCACCTCGCTGTGTCAGTCTCTGGAGAATCTCCCTCTCCCCACCTCGCTGTGTCAGTCTCTGGAGAATCTCCCTCTCCCCACCTCGCTGTGTCAGGCTCTGGAGAATCTCCCTCTCCCCACCTCGCTGTGTCAGGCTCTGGAGAATCTCCCTCTCCCCACCTCGCTGTGTCAGGCTCTGGAGAATCTCCCTCTCCCCAACTCGCTGTGTCAGGCTCTGGAGAATCTCCCTCTCCCCACCTCGCTGTGTCAGGCTCTGGAGAATCTCCCTCTCCCCACTCCCCACCTCGCTGTGTCAGGCTCTGGAGAATCTCCCACTCCCCACCTCGCTGTGTCAGGCTCTGGAGAATCTCCCTCTCCCCACTCCCCACCTCGCTGTGTCAGTCTCTGGAGAATGTCCCTCTCCCCACCTCGCTGTGTCAGGCTCTGGAGAATCTCCCTCTCCCCACTCCCCACCTCGCTGTGTCAGGCTCTGGAGAATCTCCCTCTCCCCACTCCCCACCTCGCTGTGTCAGTCTCTGGAGAATGTCCCTCTCCCCATCTCGCTGTGTCAGGCTCTGGAGAATCTCCCTCTCCCCACTCCCCACCTCGCTGTGTCAGGCTCTGGAGAATCTCCCTCTCCCCACTCCCCACCTCGCTGTGTCAGGCTCTGTAGAATCTCCCTCTCCCCACCTCGCTGTGTCAGGCTCTGGAGAATCTCCCTCTCCCCACCTCGCTGTGTCAGGCTCTGGAGAATCTCCCTCTCCCCACCTCGCTGTGTCAGGTTCTGGAGAATCTCCCTCTCCCCACCTCGCTGTATCAGTCTCTGGAGATTCTCCCTCTCCCCACCTCGCTGTGTCAGTCTCTGGAGAATCTCCCTCTCCCCACCTCGCTGTGTCAGGCTCTGGAGAATCTCCCTCCCCCCACCTCGCTGTGTCAGGCTCTGTAGAATCTCCCTCTCCCCACCTCGCTGTGTCAGGCTCTGGAGAATCTCCCTCTCCCCACCTCGCTGTGTCAGGCTCTGGAGAATCTCCCTCTCCCCACCTCGCTGTGTCAGGCTCTGGAGAATCTCCCCCTCCCCACCTCGCTGTGTCAGGCTCTGGAGAATCTCCCTCTCCCCACCTCGCTGTGTCAGTCTCTGGAGAATCTCCCTCTCCCCACCTCGCTGTGTCAGGCTCTGGAGAATCTCCCTCCCCCCACCTCGCTGTGTCAGGCTCTGGAGAATCTCCCACTCCCCACCTCGCTGTGTCAGTCTCTGGAGAATCTCCCTCTCCCCACCTCGCTGTGTCAGGCTCTGGAGAATTTCCCCCTCCCCACCTCGCTGTGTCAGTCTCTGGAGAATCTCCCTCTCCCCACCTCGCTGTGTCAGGCTCTGGAGAATCTCCCTCTCCCCACCTCGCTGTGTCAGGCTCTGGAGAATCTCCCTCTCCCCACTCCCCACCTCGCTGTGTCAGGCTCTGGAGAATCTCCCTCTCCCCACTCCCCACCTCGCTGTGTCAGGCTCTGGAGAATCTCCCTCTCCCCACCTCGCTGTGTCAGTCTCTGGAGAATCTCCCTCTCCCCACCTCGCTGTGTCAGTCTCTGGAGAATCTCCCTCTCCCCACCTCGCTGTGTCAGTCTCTGGAGAATCTCCCTCTCCCCACCTCGCTGTGTCAGTCTCTGGAGAATCTCCCTCTCCCCACCTCGCTGTGTCAGTCTCTGGAGAATCTCCATCTCCCCACCTCACTGTGTCAGTCTCTGGAGAATCTCCCTCTCCCCTCTCCCCACCTCGCTGTGTCAGGTTCTGGAGAATCTCCCTCTCCCCATCTCGCTGTGTCAGTCTCTGGAGAATCTCCCTCTCCCCACCTCGCTGTGTCAGTCTCTGGAGAATCTCCCTCTCCCCACCTCGCTGTGTCAGGCTCTGGAGAATCTCCCTCCCCCCACCTCGCTGTGTCAGTCTCTGGAGAATCTCCCTCTCCCCTCTCCCCACCTTGCTGTGTCAGGCTCTGGAAAATCTCCCTCTCACCACCTCGCTGTGTCAGTCTCTGGAGAATCTCCCTCTCCCCACTCCCCACCACGCTGTGTCAGGCTCTGGAGGATCTCCCTCTCCCCACTCCCCACCTCGCTGTGTCAGTCTCTGGAGAATCTCCCTCTCCCCACCTCGCTGTGTCAGGCTCTGGAGAATCTCCCCACCTCGCTGTGTCAGTCTCTGGAGAATCTCCCCACCTCGCTGTGTCAGGCTCTGGAGAATCTCCCTCTCCCCACCTCGCTGTGTCGGGTTCTGGAGAATCTCCCCACCTCGCTGTGTCAGTCTCTGGAGAATCTCCCCACCTCGCTGTGTCAGGCTCTGGAGAATCTCCCTCTCCCCACCTCGCTGTGTCAGGTTCTGGAGAATCTCCCTCTCCCCACCTCGCTGTGTCAGGTTCTGGAGAATCTCCCCACCTCGCTGTGTCAGTCTCTGGAGAATCTCCCCACCTCGCTGTGTCAGTCTCTGGAGAATCTCCCCACCTCGCTGTGTCAGGCTCTGGAGAATCTCCCTCTCCCCACCTCGCTGTGTCAGTCTCTGGAGAATCTCCCTCTCCCCACCTCGCTGTGTCAGGCTCTGGAGAATCTCCCTCTCCCCACCTCGCTGTGTCAGTCTCTGGAGAATCTCCCTCTCCCCACCTCGCTGTGTCAGTCTCTGGAGAATCTCCCTCTCCCCACCTCGCTGTGTCAGGCTCTGGAGAATTTCCCCCTCCCCACCTCGCTGTGTCAGTCTCTGGAGAATCTCCCTCTCCCCACCTCGCTGTGTCAGGCTCTGGAGAATCTCCCTCTCCCCACCTCGCTGTGTCAGGCTCTGGAGAATCTCCCTCTCCCCACTCCCCACCTCGCTGTGTCAGGCTCTGGAGAATCTCCCTCTCCCCACTCAACACCTCGCTGTGTCAGGCTCTGGAGAATCTCCCTCTCCCCACCTCGCTGTGTCAGTCTCTGGAGAATCTCCCTCTCCCCACCTCGCTGTGTCAGTCTCTGGAGAATCTCCCTCTCCCCACCTCGCTGTGTCAGTCTCTGGAGAATCTCCCTCTCCCCACCTCGCTGTGTCAGTCTCTGGAGAATCTCCCTCTCCCCACCTCGCTGTGTCAGTCTCTGGAGAATCTCCATCTCCCCACCTCACTGTGTCAGTCTCTGGAGAATCTCCCTCTCCCCTCTCCCCACCTCGCTGTGTCAGGTTCTGGAGAATCTCCCTCTCCCCATCTCGCTGTGTCAGTCTCTGGAGAATCTCCCTCTCCCCACCTCGCTGTGTCAGGCTCTGGAGAATCTCCCTCTCCCCACCTCGCTGTGTCAGTCTGTGGAGAATCTCCCTCTCCCCTCTCCCCACCTTGCTGTGTCAGGCTCTGGAAAATCTCCCTCTCACCACCTCGCTGTGTCAGTCTCTGGAGAATCTCCCTCTCCCCACTCCCCACCACGCTGTGTCAGGCTCTGGAGGATCTCCCTCTCCCCACTCCCCACCTCGCTGTGTCAGTCTCTGGAGAATCTCCCTCTCCCCACCTCGCTGTGTCAGGCTCTGGAGAATCTCCCCACCTCGCTGTGTCAGTCTCTGGAGAATCTCCCCACCTCGCTGTGTCAGGCTCTGGAGAATCTCCCTCTCCCCACCTCGCTGTGTCGGGTTCTGGAGAATCTCCCCACCTCGCTGTGTCAGTCTCTGGAGAATCTCCCCACCTGGCTGTGTCAGGCTCTGGAGAATCTCCCTCTCCCCACCTCGCTGTGTCAGGTTCTGGAGAATCTCCCTCTCCCCACCTCGCTGTGTCAGGTTCTGGAGAATCTCCCCACCTCGCTGTGTCAGTCTCTGGAGAATCTCCCCACCTCGCTGTGTCAGGCTCTGGAGAATCTCCCTCTCCCCACCTCGCTGTGTCAGGCTCTGGAGAATCTCCCTCTCCCCACCTCGCTGTGTCAGGCTCTGGAGAATCTCCCACTCCCCATCTCGCTGTGTCAGTCTCTGGAGAATATCCCTCTCCCCACCAAGCTGTGTCAGGCTCTGGAGAATCTCCCTCTCCCCACCTCGCTGTGTCAGGCTCTGGAGAATCTCCCTCTCCCCACCTCGCTGTGTCAGGCTCTGGAGAATCTCCCTCTCCCCACCTCGCTGTGTCAGGCTCTGGAGAATCTCCCTCTCCCCACTCCCCACCTCGCTGTGTCAGTCTCTGGAGAATCTCCCTCTCCCCACCTCGCTGTGTCAGTCTCTGGAGAATCTCCCTCTCCCCACCTCGCTGTGTCAGGCTCTGGAGAATCTCCCTCTCCCCACCTCGCTGTGTCAGGCTCTGGAGAATCTCCCTCTCCCCACCTCGCTGTGTCAGGCTCTGGAGAATCTCCCTCTCCCCACCTCGCTGTGTCAGGCTCTGGAGAATCTCCCTCTCCCCACTCCCCACCTCGCTGTGTCAGTCTCTGGAGAATCTCCCTCTCCCCACCTCGCTGTGTCAGTCTCTGGAGAATCTCCCTCTCCCCACCTCGCTGTGTCAGTCTCTGGAGAATCTCCCTCTCCCCACCTCGCTGTGTCAGGCTCTTGGAGAATCTCCCTCTCCCCACCACGCTGTGTCAGGCTCTGGAGAATCTCCCTCTCCCCACCTCGCTGTGTCAGGCTCTGGAGAATCTCCCTCTCCCCACTCCCCACCTCGCTGTGTCAGTCTCTGGAGAATCTCCCTGTCCCCACCTCGCTGTGTCAGTCTCTGGAGAATCTCCCTCTCCCCATCTCGCTGTGTCAGTCTCTGGAGAATCTCCCTCTCCCCACCTCGCTGTGTCAGTCTCTGGAGAATCTCCCTCTCCCCACCTCGCTGTGTCAGGTTCTGGAGAATCTCCCTCTCCCCACCTCGCTGTGTCAGGCTCTGGAGAATCTCCCTCTCCCCACCTCGCTGTGTCAGGCTCTGGAGAATCTCCCACTCCCCATCTCGCTGTGTCAGTCTCTGGAGAATATCCCTCTCCCCACCAAGCTGTGTCAGGCTCTGGAGAATCTCCCTCTCCCCACCTCGCTGTGTCAGGCTCTGGAGAATCTCCCTCTCCCCACCTCGCTGTGTCAGGCTCTGGAGAATCTCCCTCTCCCCACCTCGCTGTGTCAGGCTCTGGAGAATCTCCCTCTCCCCACTCCCCACCTCGCTGTGTCAGTCTCTGGAGAATCTCCCTCTCCCCACCTCGCTGTGTCAGTCTCTGGAGAATCTCCCTCTCCCAACCTCGCTGTGTCAGTCTCTGGAGAATCTCCCTCTCCCCACCTCGCTGTGTCAGGCTCTGGAGAATCTCCCTCTCCCCACCTCGCTGTGTCAGGCTCTGGAGAATCTCCCTCTCCCCACCTCGCTGTGTCAGGCTCTGGAGAATCTCCCTCTCCCCACTCCCCACCTCGCTGTGTCAGTCTCTGGAGAATCTCCCTCTCCCCACCTCGCTGTGTCAGTCTCTGGAGAATCTCCCTCTCCCCACCTCGCTGTGTCAGTCTCTGGAGAATCTCCCTCTCCCCACCTCGCTGTGTCAGGCTCTTGGAGAATCTCCCTCTCCCCACCACGCTGTGTCAGGCTCTGGAGAATCTCCCTCTCCCCACCTCGCTGTGTCAGGCTCTGGAGAATCTCCCTCTCCCCACTCCCCACCTCGCTGTGTCAGTCTCTGGAGAATCTCCCTGTCCCCACCTCGCTGTGTCAGTCTCTGGAGAATCTCCCTCTCCCCATCTCGCTGTGTCAGTCTCTGGAGAATCTCCCTCTCCCCACCTCGCTGTGTCAGTCTCTGGAGAATCTCCCTCTCCCCACCTCGCTGTGTCAGGCTCTGGAGAATCTCCCTCTCCCCACCACGCTGTGTCAGTCTCTGGAGAAGCTCCCTCTCCCCACCTCGCTGTGTCAGTCTCTGGAGAATCTCCCTCTCCCCACCTCGCTGTGTCAGGCTCTGGAGAATCTCCCTCTCCCCACTCCCCACCTCGCTGTGTCAGTCTCTGGAGAATTTCCCTCTCCCCACCTCGCTGTGTCAGGCTCTGGAGAATCTCCCTCTCCCCACCTCGCTGTGTCAGTCTCTGGAGAATCTCCCTCTCCCCACCTCGCTGTGTCAGGCTCTGGAGAATCTCCCTCTCCCCACTCCCCACCTCGCTGTGTCAGGCTCTGGAGAATCTCCCTCTCCCCACCTCGCTGTGTCAGTCTCTGGAGAATCTCCCTCTCCCCACCTCGCTGTGTCAGGCTCTGGAGAATCTCCCTCTCCCCACTCCCCACCTCGCTGTGTCAGTCTCTGGAGAATCTCCCTCTCCCCACCTCACTGTGTCAGGCTCTGGAGAATCTCCCTCTCCCCACCAAGCTGTGTCAGGCTCTGGAGAATCTCCCTCTCCCCACCTCGCTGTGTCAGGCTCTGGAGAATCTCCCTCTCCCCACTCCCCACCTCGCTGTGTGTCAGTCTCTGGAGAATCTCCCTCTCCCCACCTCGCTGTGTCAGGCTCTGGAGAATCTCCCTCTCCCCTCTCCCCACCTCGCTGTGTCAGGCTCTGGAGAATCTCCCTCTCCCCACCTCGCAGTGTCAGTTTCTGGAGAATCTCCCTCTCCCCACCTCGCTGTGTCAGGCTCTGGAGAATCTCCCTCTCCCCACCTCACTGTGTCAGGCTCTGGAGAATCTCCCTCTCCCCACCTCGCTGTGTCAGGCTCTGGAGAATCTCCCTCTCCCCACCTCGCTGTGTCAGGCTCTGGAGAATATCCCTCTCCCCACCTCGCTGTGTCAGTCTCTGGAGAAGCTCCCTCTCCCCACCTCGCTGTGTCAGGCTCTGGAGAATCTCCCTCTCCCCACCTCGCTGTGTCAGGCTCTGGAGAATCTCCCTCTCCCCACTCCCCATCTCGCTGTGTCAGGCTCTGGAGAATCTCCCTCACCCCACTCCCCACCTCACTGTGTCAGTCTCTGGAGAATCTCCCTCTCCCCACCTCGCTGTGTCAGGCTCTGGAGAATCTCCCTCTCCCCACCTCGCTGTGTCAGTCTCTGGAGAATCTCCCTCTCCCCACCTCGCTGTGCCAGTCTCTGGAGAATCTCCCTCTCCCCACCTCGCTGTGTCAGGCTCTGGAGAATCTCCCTCTCCCCACCTCGCTGTGTCAGGCTCTGGAGAATCTCCCTCTCCCCACCTCGCTGTGTCAGTCTCTGGAGAATCTCCCTCTCCCCACCTCGCTGTGTCAGGCTCTGGAGAATCTCCCTCTCCCCACCTCGCTTTGTCAGGCTCTGGAGAATCTGCCTCTCCCCACTCCCCACCTCGCTGTGTCAGGCTCTGGAGAATCTCCCACTCCCCACCTCGCTGTGTCAGGCTCTGGAGAATCTCCCTCTCCCCACTCCCCACCTCGCTGTGTCAGTCTCTGGAGAATGTCCCTCTCCCCATCTCGCTGTGTCAGGCTCTGGAGAATCTCCCTCTCCCCACTCCCCACCTCGCTGTGTCAGGCTCTGGAGAAACTCCCTCTCCCCACTCCCCACCTCGCTGTGTCAGTCTCTGGAGAATGTCCCTCTCCCCATCTCGCTGTGTCAGGCTCTGGAGAATCTCACTCTCCCCACTCCCCACCTCGCTGTGTCAGGCTCTGGAGAATCTCCCTCTCCCCACTCCCCACCTCGCTGTGTCAGGCTCTGTAGAATCTCCCTCTCCCCACCTCGCTGTGTCAGGCTCTGGAGAATCTCCCTCTCCCCACCTCGCTGTGTCAGGCTCTGGAGAATCTCCCCCTCCCCACCTCGCTGTGTCAGGCTCTGGAGAATCTCCCTCTCCCCACCTCGCTGTGTCAGTCTCTGGAGAATCTCCCTCTCCCCACCTCGCTGTGTCAGGCTCTGGAGAATCTCCCACTCCCCACCTCGCTGTGTCAGTCTCTGGAGAATTTCCCTCTCCCCACCTCGCTGTGTCAGGCTCTGGAGAATCTCCCTCTCCCCACCTCGCTGTGTCAGTCTCTGGAGAATCTACCTCTCCCCACCTCGCTGTGTCAGGCTCTGGAGAATTTCCCCCTCCCCACCTCGCTGTGTCAGTCTCTGGAGAATCTCCCTCTCCCCACCTCGCTGTGTCAGGCTCTGGAGAATCTACCTCTCCCCACCTCGCTGTGTCAGGCTCTGGAGAATCTCCCTCTCCCCACTCCCCACCTCGCTGTGTCAGGCTCTGGAGAATCTCCCTCTCCCCACCTCGCTGTGTCAGTCTCTGGAGAATCTCCCTCTCCCCACCTCGCTGTGTCAGTCTCTGGAGAATCTCCATCTCCCCACCTCGCTGTGTCAGTCTCTGGAGAATCTCCCTCTCCCCTCTCCCCACCTCGCTGTGTCAGGTTCTGGAGAATCTCCCTCTCCCCATCTCGCTGTGTCAGTCTCTGGAGAATCTCCCTCTCCCCACCTCGCTGTGTCAGTCTCTGGAGAATCTCCATCTCCCCACCTCGCTGTGTCAGTCTCTGGAGAATCTCCCTCTCCCCTCTCCCCACCTCGCTGTGTCAGGTTCTGGAGAATCTCCCTCTCCCCACCTCGCTGTGTCAGTCTCTGGAGAATCTCCCTCTCCCCACCTCGCTGTGTCAGGCTCTGGAGAATCTCCCTCTCCCCACCTCGCTGTGTCAGTCTCTGGAGAATCTCCCTCTCCCCACCTCGCTGTGTCAGTCTCTGGAGAATCTCCCTCTCCCCACCTCGCTGTGTCAGGCTCTGGAGAATTTCCCTCCCCCCACCTCGCTGTGTCAGTCTCTGGAGAATCTCCCTCTCCCCTCTCCCCACCTTGCTGTGTCAGGCTCTGGAAAATCTCCCTCTCCCCACCTCGCTGTGTCAGTCTCTTGAGAATCTCCCTCTCCCCACCTCGCTGTGTCAGGCTCTGGAGAATCTCCCTCTCCCCACCTCGCTGTGTCAGTCTCTGGAGAATCTCCCTATCCCCACCTCGCTGTGTCAGTCTCTGGCGAATCTCCCTATCCCCACCTCGCTGTGTCAGTCTCTGGAGAATCTCCCTCTCCCCACCTCGCTGTGTCAGTCTCTGGAGAATCTCCCTCTCCCCACCTCGCTGTGTCAGTCTCTGGAGAATCTCCCCACCTCGCTGTGTCAGTCTCTGGAGAATCTCCCTCTCCCCACCTCGCAGTGTCAGTTTCTGGAGAATCTCCCTCTCCCCACCTCGCTGTGTCAGGCTCTGGAGAATCTCCCTCTCCCTACCTCACTGTGTCAGGCTCTGGAGAATCTCCCTCTCCCCACCTCGCTGTGTCAGGCTCTGGAGAATCTCCCTCTCCCCACCTCGCTGTGTCAGGCTCTGGAGAATCTCCCTCTCCCCACCTCACTGTGTCAGGCTCTGGAGAATCTCCCTCTCCCCACCTCGCTGTGTCAGGCTCTGGAGAATCTCCCTCTCCCCACCTCGCTGTGTCAGGCTCTGGAGAATCTCCCTCTCCCCACCTCGCTGTGTCAGGCTCTGGAGAATCTCCCTCTCCCCACCTCGCTGTGTCAGGCTCTGGAGAATCTCCCTCTCCCCACCTCGCTGTGTCAGGCTCTGGAGAATCTCCCTCTCCCCACCTCGCTGTGTCAGGCTCTGGAGAATCTCCCTCTCCCCACCTCGCTGTGTCAGGCTCTGGAGAATCTCCCTCTCCCCACTCCCCACCTCGCTGTGTCAGGCTCTGGAGAATCTCCCACTCCCCACCTCGCTGTGTCAGGCTCTGGAGAATCTCCCTCTCCCCACTCCCCACCTCGCTGTGTCAGTCTCTGGAGAATGTCCCTCTCCCCACCTCGCTGTGTCAGGCTCTGGAGAATCTCCCTCTCCCCACTCCCCACCTCGCTGTGTCAGGCTCTGGAGAATCTCCCTCTCCCCACTCCCCACCTCGCTGTGTCAGTCTCTGGAGAATGTCCCTCTCCCCATCTCGCTGTGTCAGGCTCTGGAGAATCTCCCTCTCCCCACTCCCCACCTCGCTGTGTCAGGCTCTGGAGAATCTCCCTCTCCCCACTCCCCACCTCGCTGTGTCAGGCTCTGTAGAATCTCCCTCTCCCCACCTCGCTGTGTCAGGCTCTGGAGAATCTCCCTCTCCCCACCTCGCTGTGTCAGGCTCTGGAGAATCTCCCTCTCCCCACCTCGCTGTGTCAGGTTCTGGAGAATCTCCCTCTCCCCACCTCGCTGTGTCAGTCTCTGGAGAATCTCCCTCTCCCCACCTCGCTGTGTCAGGCTCTGGAGAATCTCCCCCTCCCCACCTCGCTGTGTCAGGCTCTGGAGAATCTCCCTCTCCCCACCTCGCTGTGTCAGTCTCTGGAGAATCTCCCTCTCCCCACCTCGCTGTGTCAGGCTCTGGAGAATCTCCCTCCCCCCACCTCGCTGTGTCAGGCTCTGGAGAATCTCCCACTCCCCACCTCGCTGTGTCAGTCTCTGGAGAATCTCCCTCTCCCCACCTCGCTGTGTCAGGCTCTGGAGAATTTCCCCCTCCCCACCTCGCTGTGTCAGTCTCTGGAGAATCTCCCTCTCCCCACCTCGCTGTGTCAGGCTCTGGAGAATCTCCCTCTCCCCACCTCGCTGTGTCAGGCTCTGGAGAATCTCCCTCTCCCCACTCCCCACCTCGCTGTGTCAGGCTCTGGAGAATCTCCCTCTCCCCACTCCCCACCTCGCTGTGTCAGGCTCTGGAGAATCTCCCTCTCCCCACCTCGCTGTGTCAGTCTCTGGAGAATCTCCCTCTCCCCACCTCGCTGTGTCAGTCTCTGGAGAATCTCCCTCTCCCCACCTCGCTGTGTCAGTCTCTGGAGAATCTCCCTCTCCCCACCTCGCTGTGTCAGTCTCTGGAGAATCTCCCTCTCCCCATCTCGCTGTGTCAGTCTCTGGAGAATCTCCCTCTCCCCACCTCGCTGTGTCAGTCTCTGGAGAATCTCCATCTCCCCACCTCACTGTGTCAGTCTCTGGAGAATCTCCCTCTCCCCTCTCCCCACCTCGCTGTGTCAGGTTCTGGAGAATCTCCCTCTCCCCATCTCGCTGTGTCAGTCTCTGGAGAATCTCCCTCTCCCCACCTCGCTGTGTCAGTCTCTGGAGAATCTCCCTCTCCCCACCTCGCTGTGTCAGGCTCTGGAGAATCTCCCTCCCCCCACCTCGCTGTGTCAGTCTCTGGAGAATCTCCCTCTCCCCTCTCCCCACCTTGCTGTGTCAGGCTCTGGAAAATCTCCCTCTCACCACCTCGCTGTGTCAGTCTCTGGAGAATCTCCCTCTCCCCACTCCCCACCAAGCTGTGTCAGGCTCTGGAGGATCTCCCTCTCCCCACTCCCCACCTCGCTGTGTCAGTCTCTGGAGAATCTCCCTCTCCCCACCTCGCTGTGTCAGGCTCTGGAGAATCTCCCCACCTCGCTGTGTCAGTCTCTGGAGAATCTCCCCACCTCGCTGTGTCAGGCTCTGGAGAATCTCCCTCTCCCCACCTCGCTGTGTCGGGTTCTGGAGAATCTCCCCACCTCGCTGTGTCAGTCTCTGGAGAATCTCCCCACCTCGCTGTGTCAGGCTCTGGAGAATCTTCCTCTCCCCACCTCGCTGTGTCAGGTTCTGGAGAATCTCCCTCTCCCCACCTCGCTGTGTCAGTCTCTGGAGAATCTCCCCACCTCGCTGTGTCAGGCTCTGGAGAATCTCCCTCTCCCCACCTCGCTGTGTCAGTCTCTGGAGAATCTCCCTCTCCCCACCTCGCTGTGTCAGGCTCTGGAGAATCTCCCTCTCCCCACCTCGCTGTGTCAGTCTCTGGAGAATCTCCCTCTCCCCACCTCGCTGTGTCAGTCTCTGGAGAATCTCCCTCTCCCCACCTCGCTGTGTCAGGCTCTGGAGAATTTCCCCCTCCCCACCTCGCTGTGTCAGTCTCTGGAGAATCTCCCTCTCCCCACCTCGCTGTGTCAGGCTCTGGAGAATCTCCCTCTCCCCACCTCGCTGTGTCAGGCTCTGGAGAATCTCCCTCTCCCCACTCCCCACCTCGCTGTGTCAGGCTCTGGAGAATCTCCCTCTCCCCACTCCCCACCTCGCTGTGTCAGGCTCTGGAGAATCTCCCTCTCCCCACCTCGCTGTGTCAGTCTCTGGAGAATCTCCCTCTCCCCACCTCGCTGTGTCAGTCTCTGGAGAATCTCCCTCTCCCCACCTCGCTGTGTCAGTCTCTGGAGAATCTCCCTCTCCCCACCTCGCTGTGTCAGTCTCTGGAGAATCTCCATCTCCCCACCTCACTGTGTCAGTCTCTGGAGAATCTCCCTCTCCCCTCTCCCCACCTCGCTGTGTCAGGTTCTGGAGAATCTCCCTCTCCCCATCTCGCTGTGTCAGTCTCTGGAGAATCTCCCTCTCCCCACCTCGCTGTGTCAGGCTCTGGAGAATCTCCCTCTCCCCACCTCGCTGTGTCAGTCTCTGGAGAATCTCCCTCTCCCCTCTCCCCACCTTGCTGTGTCAGGCTCTGGAAAATCTCCCTCTCACCACCTCGCTGTGTCAGTCTCTGGAGAATCTCCCTCTCCCCACTCCCCACCACGCTGTGTCAGGCTCTGGAGGATCTCCCTCTCCCCACTCCCCACCTCGCTGTGTCAGTCTCTGGAGAATCTCCCTCTCCCCACCTCGCTGTGTCAGGCTCTGGAGAATCTCCCCACCTCGCTGTGTCAGTCTCTGGAGAATCTCCCCACCTCGCTGTGTCAGGCTCTGGAGAATCTCCCTCTCCCCACCTCGCTGTGTCGGGTTCTGGAGAATCTCCCCACCTCGCTGTGTCAGTCTCTGGAGAATCTCCCCACCTCGCTGTGTCAGGCTCTGGAGAATCTCCCTCTCCCCACCTCGCTGTGTCAGGTTCTGGAGAATCTCCCTCTCCCCACCTCGCTGTGTCAGGTTCTGGAGAATCTCCCCACCTCGCTGTGTCAGTCTCTGGAGAATCTCCATCTCCCCACCTCGCTGTGTCAGGCTCTGGAGAATCTCCCTCTCCCCACCTCGCTGTGTCAGTCTCTGGAGAATCTCCCTCTCCCCACCTCGCTGTGTCAGTCTCTGGAGAATCTCCCTCTCCCCACCTCGCTGTGTCAGGCTCTGGAGAATTTCCCCCTCCCCACCTCGCTGTGTCAGTCTCTGGAGAATCTCCCTCTCCCCACCTCGCTGTGTCAGGCTCTGGAGAATCTCCCTCTCCCCACCTCGCTGTGTCAGGCTCTGGAGAATCTCCCTCTCCCCACTCCCCACCTCGCTGTGTCAGGCTCTGGAGAATCTCCCTCTCCCCACTCCCCACCTCGCTGTGTCAGGCTCTGGAGAATCTCCCTCTCCCCACCTCGCTGTGTCAGTCTCTGGAGAATCTCCCTCTCCCCACCTCGCTGTGTCAGTCTCTGGAGAATCTCCCTCTCCCCACCTCGCTGTGTCAGTCTCTGGAGAATCTCCCTCTCCCCACCTCGCTGTGTCAGTCTCTGGAGAATCTCCCTCTCCCCACCTCGCTGTGTCAGTCTCTGGAGAATCTCCATCTCCCCACCTCACTGTGTCAGTCTCTGGAGAATCTCCCTCTCCCCACCTCGCTGTGTCAGGTTCTGGAGAATCTCCCTCTCCCCATCTCGCTGTGTCAGTCTCTGGAGAATCTCCCTCTCCCCACCTCGCTGTGTCAGTCTCTGGAGAATCTCCCTCTCCCCTCTCCCCACCTTGCTGTGTCAGTCTCTGGAGAATCTCCCTCTCCCCACTCCCCACCACGCTGTGTCAGGCTCTGGAGGATCTCCCTCTCCCCACTCCCCACCTCGCTGTGTCAGTCTCTGGAGAATCTCCCTCTCCCCACCTCGCTGTGTCAGGCTCTGGAGAATCTCCCCACCTCGCTGTGTCAGTCTCTGGAGAATCTCCCCACCTCGCTGTGTCAGGCTCTGGAGAATCTCCCTCTCCCCACCTCGCTGTGTCGGGTTCTGGAGAATCTCCCCACCTCGCTGTGTCAGTCTCTGGAGAATCTCCCCACCTCGCTGTGTCAGGCTCTGGAGAATCTCCCTCTCCCCACCTCGCTGTGTCAGGTTCTGGAGAATCTCCCTCTCCCCACCTCGCTGTGTCAGGTTCTGGAGAATCTCCCCACCTCGCTGTGTCAGTCTCTGGAGAATCTCCCCACCTCGCTGTGTCAGTCTCTGGAGAATCTCCCCACCTCGCTGTGTCAGGCTCTGGAGAATCTCCCTCTCCCCACCTCGCTGTGTCAGGCTCTGGAGAATTTCCCCCTCCCCACCTCGCTGTGTCAGTCTCTGGAGAATCTCCCTCTCCCCACCTCGCTGTGTCAGGCTCTGGAGAATCTCCCTCTCCCCACCTCGCTGTGTCAGGCTCTGGAGAATCTCCCTCTCCCCACTCCCCACCTCGCTGTGTCAGGCTCTGGAGAATCTCCCTCTCCCCACTCCCCACCTCGCTGTGTCAGGCTCTGGAGAATCTCCCTCTCCCCACCTCGCTGTGTCAGTCTCTGGAGAATCTCCCTCTCCCCACCTCGCTGTGTCAGTCTCTGGAGAATCTCCCTCTCCCCACCTCGCTGTGTCAGGCTCTGGAGAATCTCCCTCCCCCCACCTCGCTGTGTCAGGCTCTGGAAAATCTCCCTCTCACCACCTCGCTGTGTCAGTCTCTGGAGAATCTCCCTCTCCCCACTCCCCACCACGCTGTGTCAGGCTCTGGAGGATCTCCCTCTCCCCACTCCCCACCTCGCTGTGTCAGTCTCTGGAGAATCTCCCTCTCCCCACCTCGCTGTGTCAGTCTCTGGAGAATCTCCCTCTCCCCACCTCGCTGTGTCAGTCTCTGGAGAATCTCCCTCTCCCCACCTCGCTGTGTCAGTCTCTGGAGAATCTCCCTCTCCCCACCTCGCTGTGTCAGTCTCTGGAGAATCTCCATCTCCCCACCTCACTGTGTCAGTCTCTGGAGAATCTCCCTCTCCCCTCTCCCCACCTCGCTGTGTCAGGTTCTGGAGAATCTCCCTCTCCCCATCTCGCTGTGTCAGTCTCTGGAGAATCTCCCTCTCCCCTCTCCCCACCTTGCTGTGTCAGGCTCTGGAAAATCTCCCTCTCACCACCTCGCTGTGTCAGTCTCTGGAGAATCTCCCTCTCCCCACTCCCCACCACGCTGTGTCAGGCTCTGGAGGATCTCCCTCTCCCCACTCCGCTGTGTCAGTCTCTGGAGAATCTCCCTCTCCCCACCTCGCTGTGTCAGGCTCTGGAGAATCTCCCCACCTCGCTGTGTCAGTCTCTGGAGAATCTCCCCACCTCGCTGTGTCAGGCTCTGGAGAATCTCCCTCTCCCCACCTCGCTGTGTCGGGTTCTGGAGAATCTCCCCACCTCGCTGTGTCAGTCTCTGGAGAATCTCCCCACCTCGCTGTGTCAGGCTCTGGAGAATCTCCCTCTCCCCACCTCGCTGTGTCAGGTTCTGGAGAATCTCCCTCTCCCCACCTCGCTGTGTCAGGTTCTGGAGAATCTCCCCACCTCGCTGTGTCAGTCTCTGGAGAATCTCCCCACCTCGCTGTGTCAGTCTCTGGAGAATCTCCCCACCTCGCTGTGTCAGGCTCTGGAGAATCTCCCTCTCCCCACCTCGCTGTGTCAGGCTCTGGAGAATTTCCCCCTCCCCACCTCGCTGTGTCAGTCTCTGGAGAATCTCCCTCTCCCCACCTCGCTGTGTCAGGCTCTGGAGAATCTCCCTCTCCCCACCTCGCTGTGTCAGGCTCTGGAGAATCTCCCTCTCCCCACTCCCCACCTCGCTGTGTCAGGCTCTGGAGAATCTCCCTCTCCCCACCTCGCTGTGTCAGTCTCTGGAGAATCTCCCTCTCCCCACCTCGCTGTGTCAGGCTCTGGAGAATCTCCCTCTCCCCACCTCGCTGTGTCAGTCTCTGGAGAATCTCCCTCTCCCCACCTCGCTGTGTCAGTCTCTGGAGAATCTCCCTCTCCCCACCTCGCTGTGTCAGGCTCTGGAGAATTTCCCCCTCCCCACCTCGCTGTGTCAGTCTCTGGAGAATCTCCCCCTCCCCACCTCGCTGTGTCAATCTCTGGAGAATCTCCCTCTCCCCACCTTGCTGTGTCAGGCTCTGGAGAATCTCCCTCTCCCCACTCCCCACCTCGCTGTGTCAGGCTCTGGAGAATCTCCCTCTCCCCACTCCCCACCTCGCTGTGTCAGGCTCTGGAGAATCTCCCTCTCCCCACTCCCCACCTCGCTGTGTCAGGCTCTGGAGAATCTCCCTCTCCCCACCTCGCTGTGTCAGTCTCTGGAGAATCTCCCTCTCCCCACCTCGCTGTGTCAGTCTCTGGAGAATCTCCCGCTCCCCACCTCGCTGTGTCAGTCTCTGGAGAATCTCCCTCTCCCCACCTCGCTGTGTCAGTCTCTGGAGAATCTCCCTCTCCCCACCTCGCTGTGTCAGTCTCTGGAGAATCTCCATCTCCCCACCTCACTGTGTCAGTCTCTGGAGAATCTCCCTCTCCCCTCTCCCCACCTCGCTGTGTCAGGTTCTGGAGAATCTCCCTCTCCCCATCTCGCTGTGTCAGTCTCTGGAGAATCTCCCTCTCCCCACCTCGCTGTGTCAGGCTCTGGAGAATCTCCCTCTCCCCACCTCGCTGTGTCAGTCTCTGGAGAATCTCCCTCTCCCCACCTCGCTGTGTCAGTCTCTGGAGAATCTCCCTCTCCCCACCTCGCTGTGTCAGGCTCTGGAGAATTTCCCCCTCCCCACCTCGCTGTGTCAGTCTCTGGAGAATCTCCCCCTCCCCACCTCGCTGTGTCAGTCTCTGGAGAATCTCCCTCTCCCCACCTTGCTGTGTCAGGCTCTGGAGAATCTCCCTCTCCCCACTCCCCACCTCGCTGTGTCAGGCTCTGGAGAATCTCCCTCTCCCCACTCCCCACCTCGCTGTGTCAGGCTCTGGAGAATCTCCCTCTCCCCACTCCCCACCTCGCTGTGTCAGGCTCTGGAGAATCTCCCTCTCCCCACCTCGCTGTGTCAGTCTCTGGAGAATCTCCCTCTCCCCACCTCGCTGTGTCAGTCTCTGGAGAATCTCCCGCTCCCCACCTCGCTGTGTCAGTCTCTGGAGAATCTCCCTCTCCCCACCTCGCTGTGTCAGGCTCTGGAGAATCTCCCTCTCCCCACCTCGCTGTGTCAGTCTCTGGAGAATCTCCATCTCCCCACCTCACTGTGTCAGTCTCTGGAGAATCTCCCTCTCCCCTCTCCCCACCTCGCTGTGTCAGGTTCTGGAGAATCTCCCTCTCCCCATCTCGCTGTGTCAGTCTCTGGAGAATCTCCCTCTCCCCACCTCGCTGTGTCAGGCTCTGGAGAATCTCCCTCTCCCCACCTCGCTGTGTCAGTCTCTGGAGAATCTCCCTCTCCCCTCTCCCCACCTTGCTGTGTCAGGCTCTGGAAAATCTCCCTCTCACCACCTCGCTGTGTCAGTCTCTGGAGAATCTCCCTCTCCCCACTCCCCACCACGCTGTGTCAGGCTCTGGAGGATCTCCCTCTCCCCACTCCCCACCTCGCTGTGTCAGTCTCTGGAGAATCTCCCTCTCCCCACCTCGCTGTGTCAGGCTCTGGAGAATCTCCCCACCTCACTGTGTCAGTCTTTGGAGAATCTCCCCACCTCGCTGTGTCAGGCTCTGGAGAATCTCCCTCTCCCCACCTCGCTGTGTCGGGTTCTGGAGAATCTCCCCACCTCGCTGTGTCAGTCTCTGGAGAATCTCCCCACCTCGCTGTGTCAGGCTCTGGAGAATCTCCCTCTCCCCACCTCGCTGTGTCAGTCTCTGGAGAATCTCCCTCTCCCCACCTCGCTGTGTCAGTCTCTGGAGAATCTCCCTCTCCCCACCTCGCTGTGTCAGTCTCTGGAGAATCTCCCTCTCCCCACTCCCCACCTCGCTGTGTCAGTCTCTGGAGAATCTCCCTCTCCCCATCTCGCTGTGTCAGTCTCTGGAGAATCTCCCTCTCCCCACCTCGCTGTGTCAGTCTCTGGAGAATCTCCATCTCCCCACCTCACTGTGTCAGTCTCTGGAGAATCTCCCTCTCCCCTCTCCCCACCTCGCTGTGTCAGGTTCTGGAGAATCTCCCTCTCCCCATCTCGCTGTGTCAGTCTCTGGAGAATCTCCCTCTCCCCACCTCGCTGTGTCAGTCTCTGGAGAATCTCCCTCTCCCCACCTCGCTGTGTCAGGCTCTGGAGAATCTCCCTCCCCCCACCTCGCTGTGTCAGTCTCTGGAGAATCTCCCTCTCCCCTCTCCCCACCTTGCTGTGTCAGGCTCTGGAAAATCTCCCTCTCACCACCTCGCTGTGTCAGTCTCTGGAGAATCTCCCTCTCCCCACTCCCCACCACGCTGTGTCAGGCTCTGGAGGATCTCCCTCTCCCCACTCCCCACCTCGCTGTGTCAGTCTCTGGAGAATCTCCCTCTCCCCACCTCGCTGTGTCAGGCTCTGGAGAATCTCCCCACCTCGCTGTGTCAGTCTCTGGAGAATCTCCCCACCTCGCTGTGTCAGGCTCTGGAGAATCTCCCTCTCCCCACCTCGCTGTGTCGGGTTCTGGAGAATCTCCCCACCTCGCTGTGTCAGTCTCTGGAGAATCTCCCCACCTCGCTGTGTCAGGCTCTGGAGAATCTCCCTCTCCCCACCTCGCTGTGTCAGTCTCTGGAGAATCTCCCTCTCCCCACCTCGCTGTGTCAGTCTCTGGAGAATCTCCCTCTCCCCACCTCGCTGTGTCAGTCTCTGGAGAATCTCCCTCTCCCCACCTCGCTGTGTCAGTCTCTGGAGAATCTCCCTCTCCCCATCTCGCTGTGTCAGTCTCTGGAGAATCTCCATCTCCCCACCTCACTGTGTCAGTCTCTGGAGAATCTCCCTCTCCCCTCTCCCCACCTCGCTGTGTCAGGTTCTGGAGAATCTCCCTCTCCCCATCTCGCTGTGTCAGTCTCTGGAGAATCTCCCTCTCCCCACCTCGCTGTGTCAGTCTCTGGAGAATCTCCCTCTCCCCACCTCGCTGTGTCAGGCTCTGGAGAATCTCCCTCCCCCCACCTCGCTGTGTCAGTCTCTGGAGAATCTCCCTCTCCCCTCTCCCCACCTTGCTGTGTCAGGCTCTGGAAAATCTCCCTCTCACCACCTCGCTGTGTCAGTCTCTGGAGAATCTCCCTCTCCCCACTCCCCACCACGCTGTGTCAGGCTCTGGAGGATCTCCCTCTCCCCACTCCCCACCTCGCTGTGTCAGTCTCTGGAGAATCTCCCTCTCCCCACCTCGCTGTGTCAGTCTCTGGAGAATCTCCCCACCTCGCTGTGTCAGTCTCTGGAGAATCTCCCTCTCCCCACCTCGCTGTGTCAGTCTCTGGAGAATCTCCCTCTCCCCATCTCGCTGTGTCAGTCTCTGGAGAATCTCCCTCTCCCCACCTCGCTGTGTCAGTCTCTGGAGAATCTCCATCTCCCCACCTCGCTGTGTCAGGCTCTGGAGAATCTCCCTCCCCCCACCTCGCTGTGTCAGTCTCTGGAGAATCTCCCCACCTCGCTGTGTCAGGCTCTGGAGAATCTCCCTCTCCCCACCTCGCTGTGTCGGGTTCTGGAGAATCTCCCCACCTCGCTGTGTCAGTCTCTGGAGAATCTCCCCACCTCTCTGTGTCAGGCTCTGGAGAATCTCCCTCTCCCCACCTCGCTGTGTCAGGTTCTGGAGAATCTCCCTCTCCCCACCTCGCTGTGTCAGGTTCTGGAGAATCTCCCCACCTCGCTGTGTCAGGCTCTGGAGAATCTCCCTCTCCCCACCTCGCTGTGTCAGTCTCTGGAGAATCTCCCTCTCCCCACCTCGCTGTGTCAGGCTCTGGAGAATCTCCCTCTCCCCACCTCGCTGTGTCAGTCTCTGGAGAATCTCCCTCTCCCCACCTCGCTGTGTCAGTCTCTGGAGAATCTCCCTCTCCCCACCTCGCTGTGTCAGGCTCTGGAGAATTTCCCCCTCCCCACCTCGCTGTGTCAGTCTCTGGAGAATCTCCCTCTCCCCACCTCGCTGTGTCAGGCTCTGGAGAATCTCCCTCTCCCCACCTCGCTGTGTCAGGCTCTGGAGAATCTCCCTCTCCCCACTCCCCACCTCGCTGTGTCAGGCTCTGGAGAATCTCCCTCTCCCCACTCCCCACCTCGCTGTGTCAGGCTCTGGAGAATCTCCCTCTCCCCACCTCGCTGTGTCAGTCTCTGGAGAATCTCCCTCTCCCCACCTCGCTGTGTCAGTCTCTGGAGAATCTCCCTCTCCCCACCTCGCTGTGTCAGTCTCTGGAGAATCTCCCTCTCCCCACCTCGCTGTGTCAGTCTCTGGAGAATCTCCCTCTCCCCACCTCGCTGTGTCAGTCTCTGGAGAATCTCCATCTCCCCACCTCACTGTGTCAGTCTCTGGAGAATCTCCCTCTACCCTCTCCCCACCTCGCTGTGTCAGGTTCTGGAGAATCTCCCTCTCCCCATCTCGCTGTGTCAGTCTCTGGAGAATCTCCCTCTCCCCACCTCGCTGTGTCAGGCTCTGGAGAATCTCCCTCTCCCCACCTCGCTGTGTCAGTCTCTGGAGAATCTCCCTCTCCCCTCTCACCACCTCGCTGTGTCAGTCTCTGGAGAATCTCCCTCTCCCCACTCCCCACCACGCTGTGTCAGGCTCTGGAGGATCTCCCTCTCCCCACTCCCCACCTCGCTGTGTCAGTCTCTGGAGAATCTCCCTCTCCCCACCTCGCTGTGTCAGGCTCTGGAGAATCTCCCCACCTCGCTGTGTCAGTCTCTGGAGAATCTCCCCACCTCGCTGTGTCAGGCTCTGGAGAATCTCCCTCTCCCCACCTCGCTGTGTCGGGTTCTGGAGAATCTCCCCACCTCGCTGTGTCAGTCTCTGGAGAATCTCCCCACCTCGCTGTGTCAGGCTCTGGAGAATCTCCCTCTCCCCACCTCGCTGTGTCAGGTTCTGGAGAATCTCCCTCTCCCCACCTCGCTGTGTCAGGTTCTGGAGAATCTCCCCACCTCGCTGTGTCAGTCTCTGGAGAATCTCCCCACCTCGCTGTGTCAGGCTCTGGAGAATCTCCCCACCTCGCTGTGTCAGGCTCTGGAGAATCTCCCTCTCCCCACCTCGCTGTGTCAGGCTCTGGAGAATTTCCCCCTCCCCACCTCGCTGTGTCAGTCTCTGGAGAATCTCCCTCTCCCCACCTCGCTGTGTCAGGCTCTGGAGAATCTCCCTCTCCCCACCTCGCTGTGTCAGGCTCTGGAGAATCTCCCTCTCCCCACTCCCCACCTCGCTGTGTCAGGCTCTGGAGAATCTCCCTCTCCCCACCTCGCTGTGTCAGGCTCTGGAGAATCTCCCTCTCCCCACCTCGCTGTGTCAGTCTCTGGAGAATCTCCCTCTCCCCACCTCGCTGTGTCAGTCTCTGGAGAATCTCCCTCTCCCCACCTCGCTGTGTCAGTCTCTGGAGAATCTCCCTCTCCCCACCTCGCTGTGTCAGTCTCTGGAGAATCTCCCTCTCCCCACCTCGCTGTGTCAGTCTCTGGAGAATCTCCCTCTCCCCACCTCGCTGTGTCAGTCTCTGGAGAATCTCCCTCTCCCCACCTCGCTGTGTCAGTCTCTGGAGAATCTCCATCGCCCCACCTCACTGTGTCAGTCTCTGGAGAATCTCCCTCTCCCCTCTCCCCACCTCGCTGTGTCAGGTTCTGGAGAATCTCCCTCTCCCCATCTCGCTGTGTCAGTCTCTGGAGAATCTCCCTCTCCCCACCTCGCTGTGTCAGTCTCTGGAGAATCTCCCTCTCCCCACCTCGCTGTGTCAGGCTCTGGAGAATCTCCCTCCCCCCACCTCGCTGTGTCAGTCTCTGGAGAATCTCCCTCTCCCCTCTCCTCACCTTGCTGTGTCAGGCTCTGGAAAATCTCCCTCTCACCACCTCGCTGTGTCAGTCTCTGGAGAATCTCCCTCTCCCCACTCCCCACCACGCTGTGTCAGGCTCTGGAGGATCTCCCTCTCCCCACTCCCCACCTCGCTGTGTCAGTCTCTGGAGAATCTCCCTCTTTCCACCTCGCTGTGTCAGGCTCTGGAGAATCTCCCCACCTCGCTGTGTCAGTCTCTGGAGAATCTCCCCACCTCGCTGTGTCAGGCTAAGGAGAATCTCCCTCTCCCCACCTCGCTGTGTCGGGTTCTGGAGAATCTCCCCACCTCGCTGTGTCAGTCTCTGGAGAATCTCCCCACCTCGCTGTGTCAGGCTCTGGAGAATCTCCCTCTCCCCACCTCGCTGTGTAAGGTTCTGGAGAATCTCCCTCTCCCCACCTCGCTGTGTCAGGTTCTGGAGAATCTCCCCACCTCGCTGTGTCAGTCTCTGGAGAATCTCCCCACCTCGCTGTGTCAGTCTCTGGAGAATCTCCCCACCTCGCTGTGTCAGGCTCTGGAGAATCTCCCTCTCCCCACCTCGCTGTGTCAGTCTCTGGAGAATCTCCCTCTCCCCACCTCGCTGTGTCAGGCTCTGGAGAATCTCCCTCTCCCCACCTCGCTGTGTCAGTCTCTGGAGAATCTCCCTCTCCCCACCTCGCTGTGTCAGTCTCTGGAGAATCTCCCTCTCCCCACCTCGCTGTGTCAGGCTCTGGAGAATTTCCCCCTCCCCACCTCGCTGTGTCAGTCTCTGGAGAATCTCCCCCTCCCCACCTCGCTGTGTCAGTCTCTGGAGAATCTCCCTCTCCCCACCTCGCTGTGTCAGGCTCTGGAGAATCTCCCTCTCCCCACTCCCCACCTCGCTGTGTCAGGCTCTGGAGAATCTCCCTCTCCCCACCTCGCTGTGTCAGTCTCTGGAGAATCTCCCTCTCCCCACCTCGCTGTGTCAGTCTCTGGAGAATCTCCCGCTCCCCACCTCGCTGTGTCAGTCTCTGGAGAATCTCCCTCTCCCCACCTCGCTGTGTCAGTCTCTGGAGAATCTCCCTCTCCCCACCTCGCTGTGTCAGTCTCTGGAGAATCTCCATCTCCCCACCTCACTGTGTCAGTCTCTGGAGAATCTCCCTCTCCCCTCTCCCCACCTCGCTGTGTCAGGTTCTGGAGAATCTCCCTCTCCCCATCTCGCTGTGTCAGTCTCTGGAGAATCTCCCTCTCCCCACCTCGCTGTGTCAGGCTCTGGAGAATCTCCCTCTCCCCACCTCGCTGTGTCAGTCTCTGGAGAATCTCCCTCTCCCCTCTCCCCACCTTGCTGTGTCAGGCTCTGGAAAATCTCCCTCTCACCACCTCGCTGTGTCAGTCTCTGGAGAATCTCCCTCTCCCCACTCCCCACCACGCTGTGTCAGGCTCTGGAGGATCTCCCTCTCCCCACTCCCCACCTCGCTGTGTCAGGCTCTGGAGGATCTCCCTCTCCCCACTCCCCACCTCGCTGTGTCAGTCTCTGGAGAATCTCCCTCTCCCCACCTCGCTGTGTCAGTCTCTGGAGAATCTCCCCACCTCGCTGTGTCAGGCTCTGGAGAATCTCCCTCTCCCCACCTCGCTGTGTCGGGTTCTGGAGAATCTCCCCACCTCGCTGTGTCAGTCTCTGGAGAATCTCCCCACCTCGCTGTGTCAGGCTCTGGAGAATCTCCCTCTCCCCACCTCGCTGTGTCAGGTTCTGGAGAATCTCCCTCTCCCCACCTCGCTGTGTCAGGTTCTGGAGAATCTCCCCACCTCGCTGTGTCAGTCTCTGGAGAATCTCCCCACCTCGCTGTGTCAGTCTCTGGAGAATCTCCCCACCTCGCTGTGTCAGGCTCTGGAGAATCTCCCTCTCCCCACCTCGCTGTGTCAGTCTCTGGAGAATCTCCCTCTCCCCACCTCGCTGTGTCAGGCTCTGGAGAATCTCCCTCTCCCCACCTCGCTGTGTCAGTCTCTGGAGAATCTCCCTCTCCCCACCTCGCTGTGTCAGTCTCTGGAGAATCTCCCTCTCCCCACCTCGCTGTGTCAGTCTCTGGAGAATCTCCCTCTCCCCACTCCCCACTCCCCACCTCGCTGTGTCAGGCTCTGGAGAATCTCCCTCTCCCCACCTCGCTGTGTCAGGCTCTGGAGAATCTCCCTCTCCCCACCTCGCTGTGTCAGTCTCTGGAGAATCTCCCTCTCCCCACCTCGCTGTGTCAGGTTCTGGAGAATCTCCCTCTCCCCACCTCGCTGTGTCAGGTTCTGGAGAATCTCCCTCTCCCCACCTCGCTGTGTCAGTCTCTGGAGAATCTCCCTCTCCCCACCTCGCTGTGTCAGTCTCTGGAGAATCTCCCTCTCCCCACCTCGCTGTGTCAGGTTCTGGAGAATCTCCCTCTCCCCACCTCGCTGTGTCAGGCTCTGGAGAATCTCCCTCTCCCCACCTCGCTGTGTCAGTCTCTGGAGAATCTCCCTCTCCCCACCTCGCTGTGTCAGGTTCTGGAGAATCTCCCTCTCCCCACCTCGCTGTGTCAGGCTCTGGAGAATCTCCCTTTCCCCACCTCGCTGTGTCAGTCTCTGGAGAATCTCCCTCTCCCCACCTCGCTGTGTCAGGCTCTGGAGAATCTCCCTCTCCCCACTCCCCACCTCGCTGTGTCAGGCTCTGGAGAATCTCCCTCTCCCCACCTCGCTGTGTCAGTTCTGGAGAATCTCCCTCTCCCCACCTCGCTGTGTCAGTCTCTGGAGAATCTCCCTCTCCCCACCTCGCTGTGTCAGTCTCTGGAGAATCTCCCTCTCTCCACCTCGCTGTGTCAGGCTCTGGAGAATCTCCCTCTCCCCACCTCGCTATGTCAGGCTCTGGAGAATCTCCCTCTCTCCACCTCGCTGTGTCAGGCTCTGGAGAATCTCCCTCTCCCCACCTCGCCATGTCAGGCTCTGGAGAATCTCCCTCTCCCCACCTCGCCGTGTCAGGCTCTGGAGAAGCCCCTTCCTTCTTACCTTGACACAGAGCAGGCCCTTGGCAGCGAGAGCATCCTCCCCGCGTGCGTTGGAATAGTAGTGGTACTTTGCAGCGAGAGGTGGGTGCCGGCTGGCAAGGAACAAGCCACTGTTGAAGAACTTGAACCCGCAGCCGAGGGGCCCAGAGGGACCAACATCATACAGGATGTGGGGAAAGGAAGAAGCAAGAGAGAGGCGTAGGATGCGAGATGCACGACCGTCAAACACTTCCTGCAGGCACAGGAAATCAGCGTCCGGGGGAAACACCAGGGAGACCTCCCCAGGGAAACCCCCCTCTTCCCTGGGGACCTTATCCTCCTGCCTTGCAGGCTCCAACACAGTTAGGATGTCCTCAGGACTCGCAGCCAGATCCTGGATGCACACAGGGTCTGTAGTCCCACACTGGGCTGTGCCTATACTCTGGGCAGGTGCTAGGCCCAGATGGCCGCTCAGGAGCTGGGAGATGCGGGTCGTGCGGTATTGCGTGTGTGAGAGGTTACTGAAGCGTGCCAGGCCCTCGGGCAGCAGGCAGAGATTAGCGCTAATGAAGAGGAAGGAGTGGTCACCTTCAAGTCCCTTCTCTGGCGGGACTTCTGACCTCTGGCCTCGCTGGTAGCAGAAGGAGCGGCGAGCTCTGTGCAGGGGGGCCCAGAGCAGGAATCCCAGAATTCCAAGGGGCAGAGAGAGGAGGAGCAGCAGCAGAAAGACTGGAGGCCCCAGGAGCAGCAGGACGGCCCGGACGGCAGGTGCCCTGGACTTCTCCACACTGGTTGGAACCACACAGCTCAGGAGACGGTCTACAAACCAATAGGAAGGAAAGAGAAGAACCGAGCCAAGGGAGAAAAGAAAGCCCAGCAGGGGGCATGGAAAGGGGGACTCCCGCAGAGACATGTGAGGGAGGGGGGAAAGAGGGCGTAGGAGAAATAAAGAGGGCGTGGGGTCAGGGGACGAGAGACGTACTGTGAGGGGAAGGAAGGAGGGGGGAAGGAGGGGGGAGGATATATATCATACAAAAAAGTTTAAACATGTTTCATAAAAGTTCAATTACTGTATATATGTATACAGTATATAGAAAAGAGAAATTGGTCCCATCATGGAGCACACACTTTTCTTTTATAGATCCTCTGCGGATCTGGTTCATCCAAAAAAAGCTGCCAGATTTCTTCACAAATATTTATATATTTCACTGATGACATTTACCACTAAGTATTCATATCAGACTGTTAATATTCAGCACTTAGTATTGCTATTCCGTGCTCACTATTCCTCGCTCACTATTCCTCGCTCACTATTCCGTGCTCACTATTCCGTGCTCACTATTCCGTGCTGTGTGACATGTTCCTTTCCTGCGTGATATGTTATTGCAGATTTTCTTATGATCATACGATGTCTCTCGGCGTGTTTACTCCGTTATTTGGTCATTCTGCACTTTCCTACATGTGGCTTTAACGTGATAGGGTAACATTATTTCACATTAGTGATCTCGTGGTCATAACATATATTATGTGTATGTGTGTTACACACGGGGAGGTCTACAGATATAGTTACACGCGGGGAGGTCTACAGATATAGTTACACGCGGGGAGGTCTACAGATATAGTTACACGCGGGGAGGTCTACAGATATAGTTACACGCGGGGAGGTATACAGATATAGTTACCCGCCGGGAGGTCTACAGATATAGTTACACGCAGGGAGGTCTACAGATATAGTTACACGCGGGGAGGTCTACAGATATAGTTACACGCGGGGAGGTATACAGATATAGTTACACGCGGGGAGGTATACAGATATAGTTACACGCGGGGAGGTCTACAGATATAGTTACACGCGGGGAGGTATACAGATATAGTTACACGCGGGGAGGTCTACAGATATAGTTACACGCGGGGAGGTATACAGATATAGTTACACGCGGGGAGGTATACAGATATAGTTACACGCGGGGAGGTATACAGATATAGTTACACGCGGGGAGGTATACAGATATAGTTACACGCGGGGAGGTATACAGATATAGTTACACGCGGGGAGGTATACAGATATAGTTACACGCGGGGAGGTATACAGATATAGTTACACGCGGGGAGGTATACAGATATAGTTACACGCGGGGAGGTATACAGATATAGTTACACGCGGGGAGGTATACAGATATAGTTACACGCGGGGAGGTATACAGATATAGTTACCCAAGGGGAGGTATACAGATAGTTACCCACGGGGAGGTATACAGATAGTTACACACTGGGAGGTATACAGATAGTTACACACTGGGAGGTATACAGATAGTTACACACTGGGAGGTATACAGATAGTTACCCACAGGGAGGTATATAGATAGTTACACACAGGGAGGTATATAGGTAGTTACCCACAGGGAGGTATATAGATACACACAGGGAGGTATATAGATAGTTGCACACAGGGAGGTATACAGATAGTTACACACAGGGAGGTATACAGATAGTTACACACAGGGAGGTATATAGATAGTTACACACGGGGAGGTATATAGATAGTTACACACGGGGAGGTATACAGATAGTTACACACGGGGAGGTATATAGTTACCCACAGGGAGGTATATAGATACACACGGGGAGGTATACAGATAGTTACACACGGGGAGGTATATAGTTACACACAGGGAGGTATATAGATACACACGGGGAGGTATACAGATAGTTACATACAGGGAGGTATATAGTTACACACAGGGAGGTATATAGATACACACAGGGAGGTATATAGATACACACAGGGAGGTATATACTGTAGATAGTTACCCACAGGGAGGTATATAGATAGTTACACACGGGGAGGTATATAGATAGTTACACACGGGGAGGTATACAGATAGTTACACACGGGGAGGTATACAGATATAGTTACACACAGGGAGGTATACAGATAGTTATATACAGGGAGGTATACAGATACACACGGGGAGGTATACAGATAGTTATATACAGGGAAGTATATAGATAGTTACCCACAGGGAGGTATACAGATAGATACACACGGGGAGGTATATAGATACACACAGGGAGGTATATAGATAGTTACCCACGGGGAGGTATACAGATAGATACACACGGGGAGGTATATAGATACACACGGGGAGGTATATAGATACACACAGGGAGGTATATAGATAGTTACCCACGGGGAGGTATACAGATAGTTACCCACGGGGAGGTATACAGATAGTTACCCACGGGGAGGTATACAGATAGTTACCCACAGGGAGGTATACAGATAGTTACACGCGGGGAGGTATACAGATAGTTACACACGGGGAGGTATACAGATAGTTACACACGGGGAGGTATATAGATAGTTACACACAGGGAGGTATATAGATATAGTTACACACAGGGAGGTATACAGATATAGTTACACACAGGGAGGTATACAGATATAGTTACACACAGGGAGGTATACAGATATAGTTACACACAGGGAGGTATATAGATATAGTTACACGCGGGGAGGTATACAGATATAGTTACACACAGGGAGGTATACAGATATAGTTACACGCGGGGAGGTATACAGATATAGTTACACGCGGGGAGGTATACAGATATAGTTAGACACAGGGAGGTATACAGATATAGTTACACGCGGGGAGGTATACAGATATAGTTACACACAGGGAGGTATACAGATATAGTTACACGCGGGGAGGTATACAGATATAGTTAGACACAGGGAGGTATACAGATATAGTTACACGCGGGGAGGTATACAGATATAGTTACACACAGGGAGGTATACAGATATAGTTACACACAGGGAGGTATACAGATATAGTTACACACAGGGAGGTATACAGATATAGTTACACACAGGGAGGTATACAGATATAGTTACACACAGGGAGGTATACAGATATAGTTACACACAGGGAGGTATACAGATATAGTTACACACAGGGAGGTATATAGATAGTTACACACAGGGAGGTATACAGATATAGTTACACACAGGGAGGTATACAGATAGTTACACACAGGGAGGTATACAGATATAGTTACACACAGGGAGGTATACAGATAGTTACACACAGGGAGGTAAACAGATATCGTTACACACAGGGAGGTATACAGATATAGTTACACACAGGGAGGTATATAGATATAGTTACACGCGGGGAGGTATACAGATATAGTTACACACAGGGAGGTATACAGATATAGTTACACACAGGGAGGTATACAGATATAGTTACACACTGGGAGGTATACAGATATAGTTACACACAGGGAGGTATACAGATATAGTTACACACAGGGAGGTATATAGATAGTTACACACAGGGAGGTATACAGATAGTTATATACAGGGAGGTATATAGATAGTTACACACAGGGAGGTATACAGATATAGTTACACACAGGGAGGTATATAGATAGTTACATACAGGGAGGTATATAGATAGTTACACACAGGGAGGTATACAGATAGTTATATACAGGGAGGTATATAGATAGTTACACACAGGGAGGTATATAGATATAGTTACACACAGGGAGGTATATAGATAGTTATATACAGGGCGGTATACAGATAGTTATATACAGGGAGGTATACAGATATAGTTACACACAGGGAGGTATATAGATAGTTACACACAGGGAGGTATACAGATATAGTTACACACGGGGAGGTATACAGATAGTTACACACAGGGAGGTATATAGATAGTTACACACAGGGAGGTATACAGATAGTTACACACAGGGAGGTATATAGATAGTTACACACAGGGAGGTATATAGATAGTTACACACAGGGAGGTATACAGATAGTTACACACAGGGAGGTATACAGATATAGTTACACACAGGGAGGTATACAGATAGTTACACACAGGGAGGTATACAGATAGTTACACACAGGGAGGTATACAGATATAGTTACACACAGGGAGGTATACAGATAGTTACACACAGGGAGGTATACAGATAGTTACACACAGGGAGGTATATAGATCTAGTTACACACAGGGAGGTATATAGATAGTTACACACAGGGAGGTATACAGATATAGTTACACACAGGGAGGTATACAGATATAGTTACACGCGGGGAGGTATACAGATATAGTTACACGCGGGGAGGTATACAGATATAGTTACACACAGGGAGGTATACAGATATAGTTACACACAGGGAGGTATATAGATAGTTACACACAGGGAGGTATACAGATAGTTATATACAGGGAGGTATATAGATAGTTACACACAGGGAGGTATACAGATAGTTATATACAGGGAGGTATACAGATAGTTACACACAGGGAGGTATATAGATAGTTATATACAGGGAGGTATACAGATAGTTACACACGGGGAGGTATACAGATATAGTTACACACAGGGAGGTATACAGATATAGTTACACACAGGGAGGTATACAGATAGTTATATACAGGGAGGTATATAGATAGTTACACACAGGGAGGTATACAGATAGTTATATACAGGGAGGTATATAGATAGTTACACACAGGGAGGTATACAGATATAGTTACACACAGGGAGGTATATAGATAGTTACACACAGGGAGGTATACAGATAGTTACACACTGGGAGGTATACAGATAGTTACACACTGGGAGGTATATAGATAGTTACACACAGGGAGGTATATAGATAGTTACACACAGGGAGGTATACAGATATAGTTACACACAGGGAGGTATACAGATATAGTTACACACAGGGAGGTATATAGATAGTTACACACAGGGAGGTATACAGATAGTTATATACAGGGAGGTATATAGATAGTTACACACAGGGAGGTATACAGATAGTTATATACAGGGAGGTATATAGATAGTTACACACAGGGAGGTATACAGATAGTTACACACAGGGAGGTATACAGATAGTTATACAGTATACAGGGAGGTATATAGATAGTTACACACAGGGAGGTATACAGATATAGTTACACACAGGGAGGTATATAGATAGTTACACACAGGGAGGTATACAGATAGTTACACACTGGGAGGTATATAGATAGTTACACACAGGGAGGTATATAGATATAGTTACACACAGGGAGGTATACAGATATAGTTACACACAGGGAGGTATATAGATAGTTACACACAGGGAGGTATACAGATATAGTTACACACAGGGAGGTATACAGATAGTTACACACAGGGAGGTATACAGATAGTTACACACAGGGAGGTATACAGATAGTTATATACAGGGAGGTATACAGATAGTTACACACAGGGAGGTATACAGATAGTTATATACAGGGAGGTATATAGATAGTTACACACAGGGAGGTATACAGATATAGTTACACACAGGGAGGTATATAGATAGTTACACACAGGGAGGTATACAGATAGTTACACACTGGGAGGTATATAGATAGTTACACACAGGGAGGTATATAGATATAGTTACACACAGGGAGGTATATAGATAGTTACACACGGGGAGGTATACAGATAGTTATATACAGGGAGGTATACAGATAGTTACACATAGGGAGGTATATAGATAGTTATATACAGGGAGGTATATAGATAGTTACACACAGGGAGGTATATAGATAGTTACACACAGGGAGGTATATAGATAGTTACACACAGGGAGGTATACAGATAGTTACACACAGGGAGGTATATAGATAGTTACACACAGGGAGGTATATAGATAGTTACACACAGGGAGGTATATAGATATAGTTACACACAGGGAGGTATATAGATATAGTTACACACAGGGAGGTATATAGATAGTTACACACAGGGAGGTATACAGATAGTTACATACAGGGAGGTATATAGATAGTTACACACAGGGAGGTATATAGATATAGTTACACACAGGGAGGTATACAGATAGTTATATACAGGGAGGTATACAGATAGTTATATACAGGGAGGTATATAGATATAGTTACACACAGGGAGGTATATAGATATAGTTACACACAGGGAGGTATACAGATATAGTTACACACAGGGAGGTATACAGATAGTTACACACAGGGAGGTATATAGATAGTTATATGCAGCAGGTACCTGTATCCGTGTCCTTTGAAGCAGGAAGTGGATAAAGGGGGCGGGGCAAGGAGAACACACACACACACACACACACACACACACACACACACACACACACACACACACACACACACACACACACACACACACACACACACACACACACACACACACACACACACACACACACACACACACACACACACACACACACACTATGGGTAATGCTGCTAGATTAACACACACACAGTATATGGGTAATGCTGCTAGATTAAC